>NC_056435.1:55545477-55622977 GCF_018296145.1 Oncorhynchus tshawytscha
AAATATCCGCTTCTGGATAATTATACAGTAGTAGTTTGTGTGTGTGTGGGTGGGTGGGTGTGTGTGGGTGTGGTGTGTATTCCCAGCCTGTGTGACAGAGAAAGTGAATCCGGAGAGTCACACTCTGACACATCAGCTCTGATCACATAAGCACACATCAAAGGGTGACCTCCATTTGTGGTGTTTAGTGTGTCATGGAGACCCACTAAACACCACAAGTGTGTGTGACAGGGACACACACACACTGCGACACGCACACCGGCCCAGAGGAGCGGTCCAGAGCGCTATCTCACATTAGCATAGTGTCCTCTTGCCGACAGACAGTGCTGTATTAAAACCTGATATGTTAGACTCTAATACCTCCCATGCAATACCACCTATTATAGCTTCTCTCTACAGCTACACACCACTGATAACTTCTCTATACCACTGGATCCTGTTGTCCTAGAACCCGGTTGCTATGGTGATTCCCATGGTATCTTTATCCATATAGGGTAAAAGCAGTCACTTTGGGACAGGCAGTTGGATAGACTGACAGCCTGTTAATCCTATACAAACAAAAGGGCCATGGGTGTCATGGGAGAGTCATATTATCTTAAATACTATATATGTCCTACTGTATGTCCTTAGACTTTGTTTAACGTCAATGCAAAGCATGGCTGTCCTCACATTCTTTTACAAGAATCAGCTATTATCTGACTTGAGATCTGTGCTTTTGTATTGTCTTTTATTGTTCGTTTTCTCCTCTTTTTTTCACCTTTCATGCCCTCCACAGAGAATAGTGACCTTGTTGTTCTAACAGGTCATTCCCCAAACCAAACCTCAATTACTTAAATTATGCTCTCATCAGTGTCCCCTCACATTTATTTGAAAACAATGGTAATTTAATTTTATGACTTTTGCAATGTTTAAAAAAACAACTATGTTTTCTTGTCTCTATCTCCTGCAGTTTCGTGCAACAGAAGAAGTGGTCAACGGATCATGTCTCCACTGTTACGTGGAAACTAATGCACTACCGGGTCCAGAAACCCGTCCTCTGACCACACACACTACTTCTACATTACCCACGATTCCTGTCTGCAAAAAAAGTAAGGACATAGGTGTTGAAGCCCTTAGGTGACTTGGACTTCCTTGTTTTACTATTGAACTATTTCAGCACCACTAACCAGTTCTTAGAGGGACTGTAGAGGCACTGAGAGACAGTCATAGAGTAAAGAGAGAAAAACAAAGAACAACGAAAACAAAATGGCCAACAACACGGCGGACCACCCTCCGGGGAACTCTGTTGCCGATGGCAACCAAGAAGGGGACTTTGGCATCACGGTGATGGATCTCCGGGACCTGATGGAGCTGAGGAGCGGAGAGGCCGTCACCAAGATAGCCGACTCCTACGGAGACGTGCAAGGGCTCTGCCGTAGGCTCAAGACATCACCCATCGAGGGTAAGAGACGCTATACACACACAGACACACACACACACACTACGGTATCACCACCATTAACCCTACTGAGCGTTCATCATGATTATATCATCGTATGACCCCTATTGGGCCAGAGTTAGCCTGCTGGTTGTGGGTTGTGCAAAACCGTAGATTCCCAGGGCTAAACCACTCTGACAAGACATGGCTGATTGAATCAGTGTGAGCAGCAGAGACATTCAGCCAGAGGGTGAAGGGTTAATTATGGGGGTTAAGTGATGCTGTGTGTCTCTTTCTGTAGGAGGATGGACCCCTGACCGCACAGCAACTTAACTATCAGGGGCGCCTCAGAGTGGTAACTGATTTTAGGACCAGTTATGCCTAGATCACAATGAATAAGACTACATGGACAGGGGAGATCTGATCCTAGATCAGCACTCATATTCTAAGATGCTTGTTTAATATGGCCCCAGTTACTGTACGATACAGTAACTACGTTACCAAAAGTATGTGGACGCCTGCTCATGGAAAATCTCATTCCAAAATCATGGGCATTAACATGGAGTCCCCAGGCTATAACAGCCTCCACTTTTCTGGGAAGAGATGTTGGAACATTGCTGCGGGAACATGCTTCCATTCAGCCACGAGCATTAGGGAGGTCGGGCGCGGATATTGGGTGATTAGACCTGGCTCGCATTCAGCATTCAAATCAAATCAAATTTTATTTGTCACATACACATGGTTAGCAGATGTTAATGCAAGTGTAGCGAAATGCTTGTGCTGCTAGTTCTGACAATGCAGTAATAACCAACGAGTAATCTAACCTAACAATTCCACAACTACTACCTTATACACACACACACGTGTAAAGGGATAAAGAATATGTACATAAAGATATATGAATGAGTGATGGTACAGAACGGCATAGGCAAGATGCAGTAGATGGTATCGAGTACAGTATATACATATGAGATGAGCAATGTAGGGTATGTAATCAAAGTGGCATAGTTTAAAGTGGCTAGTGATACATGTATTACATAAAGATGCAGCAGATGATATAGAGTACAGTATATACATATACATATGAGATGAGTAATGTAGGGTATGTGAACATTATATTAAGTGGCATTGTTTAAAGTGGCTAGTGATACATTTTTTACATCAATTTCCATCAATTTCCATTATTAAAGTGGCTGAAGTTGAGTCAGTATGTTGGCAGCAGCCACTCAATGTTAGTGGTGGCTGTTTAACAGTTTGATGGCCTTGAGATAGAAGCTGTTTTCAGTCTCTCGGTCCCTGCTACAGGATGCTCTCGATTGTGCATCATTAGAAGTTTGTGAGTGCTTTTGGTGACAAGCCGAATTTCTTCAGCCTCCTGAGGTTGAAGAGGCGCTGCTGCGCCTTCTTCCCAACGCTGTCTGTGTGGGTGGACCAATTCAGTTTGTCCGTGATGTGTACGCCGAGGAACTTAAAACTTACTACCCTCTCCACTACTGTCCCGTCGATGTGGATAGGGGGATAGGGGGGTGCTCCCTCTGCTGTTTCCTGAAGTCCACAATCATCTCCTTTCCAAGTCATCCGAAAGGTGTTTGAAGGGGTTGAAGCTCGGGTTCTCTACCGGCCAGTCAAGTTCTTCCACACTGATCTCGACAAACCATTTCTGTATGGATCTTGCTTTGTGCACGGGGGCATTGCCTTGCTGAAACAGGAAAGGGCCTTCCCCAAACTGTTGCCACAAAGTTGGAAGCATAGAATCATCTAGAATGTCATTGTATTCTATAGTGTTAATATTTCCCTTCACTGGAACTAAGGGGCCTAGCCCGAACCATGCAAAACAGCCCCAGACAAATATTCCGCATCCACCAAACTTTACAGTTGGCACTATGCATTGAGGCAGGTAGCGTTCTCCTGGTATCCGCCAAACCCAGATGGTGAAGTTGATTCATCACTCCAGAGAACGCGTTTCCACTGCTCCGGAGTCCAATAGCGGCGAGCTCTACACCATTCCAGCCGAAACTTGGCAATGCGCATGGTGATCTTAGGCTTGTGTGCGGCTGCTCAGCTATGGAAAACCATTTCATGAAGCTCCTGGCAAACAGTTCTTGTCCTGATGTTGCTTCGGGACAGTTTGGAACTAGGTAGTGAGTGTTGCGACCAGGGACAGATGTTTATGTCCTACATGCTGTTAGAGCGGATTTGAACATATTTGTATAAAAGACTGAACATTCCGAGCTCCATGTACATGTCTGTAATTATAGTAAATATTAATGTACATGATGAAATATTAGGTACGTACCTTTATGATTTATATTTACCTGATTGAGATATATTCATTTGTTAGTGTAATTCAGTTTTTGGCCCACCCTCTTTCCCATTCATTGTATTGTGGTAAGTGTGTTAGGATAAAGGCAGGAAGTTGGGCCTTCGGCGGGGGGGGGAATCCTTGCTAGATGCGGGAGCAGTATAGTTTTTTGACTTGAATGTAGTGGCTTCCTTTCCTCTTTACCATAGCCACTGCCCAAGCCTGAAGCGAGTTTGTTTCGTACGCATACAGACATACAGACATGTCATATTATGTATTTTCCATATCAAGTAATCTATGCTTTAAGTTGATTGGAGAATCATTTTTGTGTTCGATATAAGAAGAATAAACATTTTTGTTGCACCATGTCCCTGGATCTCATTGAATGTTTGGTCGTTAGGAAACCTTGAGTGTGGACTGTATGCGTACGAAACAAACCCGCTTCAGGCTTGGGCAGTGGCTATGGTCAAGAGCAAAGGAAGGCACTACATAAGCTTCAGCACTCATCGGTCCCATTCTGTGATCTTGTGTGGCCTACCATTTCGCGGCTGAGCCATTGTTGCTCCTAGACGTTTCCACTTCACAATAACAGCACGTACAGTTGACTGGGGCAGCTCTAGCAGGGCAGAAATTTGACGAACTGACTTATTGGAAAGGTGGCATCCTATGACGGTGCCACGTTGAAAGTCATCCTATGGCGGTGCCACGGGCCATTCTACTGCCAATGTTTGTTTATGGAGATTGCATGGTTGTGTGCTCGATTTTATACACCTTTCAGTAACTGGTGTGGCTGCAATAGCCTAAAACTAATTTGAAGACGTGTCCACAGACTTTTGTATATATAGTGTATATAATATAGCTACTGTATAATATACAGTTGAAGTAGGAAGTTTACGTACACTTAGGTTGGAGTCATTAAAACTCGGTTTTCAACCTCTCCACAAATTTCATGTTAACAAACTGTACTTTTTGCAAGTTGGTTAGGACATCTACTTTATGCATGACACAAGTAATATTTCCAACAATTGTTTATAGACAGATTAGTTCACTTATAATTCACTGTATCACAATTCCAGTGGGTCAGAAGTTTACATACACTAAGTTGACTGTGCCTTTACACAGCTTGGAAAATTCCAGAAAATGATGTCATGCTTTAGAAGCTTCTGATAGGCTAATTGACATCATTTGAGTCAATTGCAGGTGTACCTGTGGATGTATTTCAAGGTCTACCTTCAAACTCAGTGCCTATTTGCTTGACATCATGGAAAAATCAAAAGAAATCAGCCAAATGGTCCTTTTGTTCGATTAATTCTGTCGATATATATCCAAAATATCAATTTATTTGGCGCGTTTGATCCAGAAAAACACCGGTTCCAACTTGCGCAACGTGACTACAAAATATTTCAAAAGTTACCTGTAAACTTTGCCAAAACATTTCAAACTACTTTTGTAATACAACTTTAGGTATTTTTTTACGTAAATAATCGATAAAATTGAAGACGGGATGATCTGTGTTCAATACAGAAGGAAAACAAACTGTAGCTAGCTTTCTGGTCACGCGCCTCTATCTAACAGTACACTTCAAGTTACCCTTGTTCAAGATGGCCGTACTTCTTCATTACACAAAGGAAAAATCTCAACCAATTTCTAAAGACTGGTGACATCCAGTGGAAGCGGAAGGAACTGCAAGAAGGTACCTTAGAAATCTGGATTCCCAATGAAACCAAAGAGTTCAGTGTATCTGTGAGAAGAGCCTAAAAGATTTTTAAAAAGATGCAGAGATGCAGAACTCCCCAAGGATGATAAGAGATAAGAGACTAGTCAGACATTCCACTATACATCAAATTGGGGAGTGGACATTTTCTGCTAAGCTTTTACATAACACTGAAACTCTATGTTTGTGTAGCTGTGAATGCATGGGCTTGGTCTCATGAGTAGAAGGTAATAACGTAGGCAGTGACATCACTAAGGCTGGACTTCGGGTTTAATAAAATAACTTGGACCCTTGACTATTTTGCAGAACTTACTCGGAAACATGCGTTATGTTCCTGTTGTCAACTTCTGTCTGCAATTGCATTAATAAAGGTTTTTGAGTGATTTAATTAAAGATATTGTCATAATGCTAATTTCACCAATGAGCCAAAGATTGACAAGGAACAAGGAAACGAACCCCAACAGCAGAACTGAAAAAGCGTGTTTGAGCAAGTAGGCCTACAAACCTGACTCAGTTACACCAGCTCTGTCAGAAGGAATGGGCCAAAATTCACCTTATTGTGGGAAGCTTGTGGAAGGCTACCAGAAACATTTGAACCAAGTTCAACAATTTAAAGGCAATGCTACCAAATTCTAATTGAGTGTGTGTAAACTTCTGACCCACTGCGAATGTGAGGAAAGAAATAAAAGCTGAAATAAATCATTCTCTCTACTATTATTCTGACATTTCACATACTTAACTTCTTAGTGACTGGGGGGCAGTATTGAGTATCTTGGACGAATAAGGTGCCCAGAGTAAACTGCCTGCTACTCAGCCATAAAATCTAGGATATGCATATAATTATTATATTTGGATGGGAAACACTCTGAAGTTTCTAAAACTGTTTGAATGATGTATGTGAGTATAACAGAACTCATATGGAAGGTGAAAACCTGAGAAGAAATCCAACCAGGAAGTGGGAAATCTGAGGTTGGTCGTTTTTCAACTCATTCCCGATTGAAGATACAGTGGGATATTGGTCATGTTTCACTTCCTAAGGCTTCCACTGGATGTCAACAGTCTTTAGGAACTTGTTTGAGGCTTCTACTGTAAAATCACTATGTTTTGGAACTACTGAACATAACACGCCAATGTAAAATAAGATTTTTGGATATAAATATGCACTTTATCGAACAAAACATACATGTATTGTGTTACATGAAGTTCTATGAGTGTCATCTGATGAAGATCATCAAAGGTTAGTGATTAATTTTATCTATATTTCTGCTTTTTGTGACTCCTTTCTTTGGCTGGAAAAATGGCTGTGTTTTTCTGTGACTTGGTGGTGACCTAACATAATTGTTTGTGGTGCTTTCGCCATAAAGCCTTTTTGAAATCAGACACTGTGGCTGAATTAACAAGAATTTTATCTCTAAAATGGTGTAAAATACTTGTATGCTTGAGGAATTTTAATTATGAGATTTTTGTTGTTTTGAATTTGACGCCCTGCACTTTCACTGGCTGTTGGCGGGGTGGGACGCTACCGTCCTTAAAATAAAGTGGTGATCCTAACTGACCAAAGACAGGGACATTTTTACTAGGATTAAATATTAGGAATTGTGAAAAACTGAGTTTAAATGTATTTGGCTAAGGTGTATGTAAACTTCTGACTTCAACTGTAGGTTAGTATGGACAGTGCAAGTTCAATGACCTGGTAATGCTATCCATTTAAACCAATACAGTATCTATTTCACTATACAGGCACTCCCCACTCTCAAGCAATCCTTTAGATAGTGATCTACTCCCTACTGCTAATGAGTTTGACACTGTTTACTAACCAGGCCTTCAAACCATCCCTTGAGATTATCTTTCATCATCAACAACTCTGGGCCACGCACTCTGATTATCATCAGCACTTTTACTATGGAATCACATGCAGAGACACACGCACACACACACAAGATTGGAATCACTCACCGAAGATTAATCAGCTGATATCTAAGAATTCATGGACAACACGTTGAGGGTAGAAAATGTCCACTGCTCTCTCTCTCTCTCTCTCTCTTTGTAGAAGGCCGCTCTCCTTGCTTCTGCGGTTCATTCCAGGATTGAAATTAGTTCCACACCGTAGACCTAATGACTTCATAGATCATTGCTCTATTCCATTTAGTAATCAAGGGACAGCTGTAGCACTTTCCTCCGCTCAAGAAATGACTCTTTTTAATGAAGGAAGTGTAATTATGTTTTTAGTGGACAGAAGGGTGGGTAGAGGAAAAATATATATATATTGAAGTAAGGAGTGAATACACTCATTTTTTAGATGCTCAAACACATAACGAGAAGCTGGTTCATTTCAGTGGAAAATAAGAGGTTTTCTGACAGTTGTTTTGGAAGTAAATGGGCCTCTTAAGCCTGGCTTCTATCTCATATGCCTGTTTTGTCGTTTGAGTGAAATAGCTGTTGTGGAATTTGAACTTGTCATAACGTTCCTATTTAGGGGGTGCATTCACTTTTTCTTTCACCAGACAACAATGGGCTGTTCAAATTACTTTTCTTGGAAACTGATTTGTTCTCTAGTTCATTCTGTTTCCCTCGCAGACACAGTTCTACTCCAGTCATTTGTAATACTGGCTGCGTGAGTAAGTGTTCCATCCTCCAATGGTTTCTCTGGTAATGACATCACTCTCAGCCCAGTGCATATTACAGGTTAAAGCTTTATCAACCTGTACTTCTTCTGTACCCAATATTGTAGCAGAACACTTCCTTATTTGAAATGGTTGGCTAAATATCTAACATAAATGATTTACACAGATACAGTAGTGAGTAATCTATGTAAGCTCTCGAGATCAGGCTGGCTTGCAAGGTTACCATAGTAGTGTACTATATAGGTTACCATAGTAGTGTACTATATAGGTTACCATAGTAGTGCACTATATAGTGAAATAAGGTGCCATTTGGGATACAGACAATGTTTTTCAGGCAGAACATGTGAATGCTGATGCAGTAGCACACTGATGCAGTAGAGTCATCATATCAGCCAGGAGAAATGTGGTTGTTCATTTCCTAGAGCTACATCCAGTTGTTTTGTGTATGGTTCATTACTCTGTGGTGCAGGCTCTTAGTGGTACGTTAGTGAGGAGGGAGTATGAGTATTAACCTCCACCTTAACAACACTTTACCACCCCCGTTAACATTAACCCACACCAGAACTACTATACAGAATGGAGATGCACTACATACATAGAGAGATACACACACACAATAATTTTCTTACAACCAGCAGCTAATGATACACAATCACTCTCTCAGCATTGCCATAAATTGTAGTTCCATCTGACTGCTCTGCTGTGTTCCAGCGTTGTGCTGTTTGCATCAGAGACACTTTTGCTAATGTTTACTGATTAATCAGTCTGCTGCTGGGCCTGCCTGCCTGTCTGCCTGCCTGCCTGTCTGTCTGCCTGGCTGCTTCTAGAGGGCAAACACTGATTGTCCTTTCTTATTTTTGGAAAATACAAAGCAATACTTCTGCTGCTGTTGTTTTGCAGTCCCACCTACAGTAGGTCTATGAAATAGGAATAGCAATATCAAATCACATGTTATATATTATTTAGCAGATGTTATTGCGGATGCAACAAAATGCTTATGTTCCTAGTAAAAGTAAAAGAATGGAATTAAGAAGTATATAAATATTAGGAGGAGCAATGTCGGAGTCCAGAGTGTGTGTGTGTGTGTGTGTGTGTGTGTGTGTGTGCGTGTGCGTGTGCTATATGGACAGTATGTAGATGGGATATTATGGACAGTATGTGGATAGAATATATTGTATATCTGTAGAATACTTAGGATAGAATAGTGTATATATACAGAAATAGTTGAATAGGATGGCATTACTAGAATACAGTTTATACAGTACCAGTCAAAAGTTTGGAGACACCTACACATTCAAGGGTTTTTCTTAATTTTTACTATTTTCTACATTGTAGAATAATAGTGAAGACATCAAAACGATGAAATAGCACATATGGAATCATGTAGTAAACAACAACGTGTTAAGCCAATTTTACATTCTTCAAAGTAGCCTCCCTTTGCCTTGATGACAGTTTGCACACTCTTGGCATTCTCTCAACCAGCTTCATGACGTAGTCACCTGGAATGCATTTCAATGAACATGTGTGCCATGTTAATTTGTGGAATTTCTTTCTTTCCTTAATGCATTTGAGCCAATCCGTTGTGTTGTGACAAGAAGAAGAGACTTGCTTGGGCCAAGAAACACGAGCAATGGACATTAGACCGGTGGAAATCTGTACTTTCGTCTGAGTCAAAATCTAAGATTTTTGGTTCCAACCGCCGTGTCTTTTTGAGACGCAGAGTAGGTGAACGGATGATCTCCAGATGTGTGGTTCTCACCGTGAAGCATGGAGGAGAAGGTATGGTGGTGTGGGGGTCCTTTGCTGGTGACATTGTCAGTGATTTATTTAGATTTCAAGCCACACTTAACTATCATGGCTACCACAGCATTCTGCAGCAATATGACATCCCACCTGGTTTGCGTTTAGGGGGACTATCATTTGTTTTTCAACAGGACAATGACCCAACACATCTCCAGGCTGTGTAAGGGCTATTTGACCAAGAAGGAGAGTGATGGAGTGCTGCATCAGATGACCTGGCCTCCACATTCACCCGACCTCAACCTAATCGAGATGGTTTGGGATGAGTTGGACTGCAGAGTGAAGGAAAAGCAGCCAACAAGTGCTCAGCAGATGTGGGAACTCCTTCAAGACTGTTGGAAAAGCATTCTGAGTGAAGCTGGTTGAGAGAATATGTGCAAAGTTGTCAGCAAGGCAAAGTGTGGCTACTTTGAAGAATCTCAAATATGTTTTGATTTGTTTAACACTTTTTTGTTGTTTACTACTGTACATGATTCCATGTGTTTTTTCATAGATTTAATGTCCTCACTATTATTCTACAACGTAGAAAAGTGATGGTGAGGAAAGTGATAGCTAGTGATGGTTATTTAACAGTCTGATAGCCTTGAGATGGAAGCTGTTTTTCATTCTCTCTGTCCCAGCTTTAATGCACCTGTACAGACCTCGCCTTCTGGATGATAGTGGGGTGAACAGGTCATTGCTCGGGTGCTGTATGTGTCCTGGAGGGCAGACAGTGCGCCCCCGGTGATGCATTGGGCAGAATGCACCCTCAGGAGAGCCCTGCGGTTGCGGGAGGTGCAGTTCCTCCACCAGGGTATCGAGCATAGCCACTCTATAACAACTTACGTAGGAAAGGCTTACGCAGAATTAGAACATTACACATTATTTTCAGCAAAAGGGAGAAATTTGTGACAATCCTGCAAAGTAAAGAAACAACTGGAAGGTATTATTACCTAGGAGATTAGCCTGGGTGAATGTGCGTGAACACAGCTTAGTTCTCCTGTGGAGGCTGTTCGAACGGAGTGACATATATGTGACAGTCACAGGAGCGAGTCATTGCTGTGCCTCGAGCCAACAAACGGGCCAGCCTCATTGGCCCAGGATTTCCCTGTTCAGTGGGTGTGGTCGAATGAAGCAGCTGCTCAGCCATGCTGCCAGCCCATATGGTAGGAACAGAGCCGGGTTAGAGCAATGCACTAGACTGCCTTTAAAACGATACACAAAGCAGGAAAACCAGAAGGGTGTCACCTCATGTATTTTTGAGTGCAGTAGTGGTGAGATTTACTGAGAATAAATTAGGATTTGACTAGGCTTAGTTTGACGTTCTTAGTCTGATGTTAAAGACCAACGATACTTAACCAAGACTGATTATGTTAGTCTACTCTACTGTAAGTTTTTCTGACATGAACTGGGGTTTATCCACTGTTACCTCTTCAGGGATGAATAAAGTGTTATTGAGTGAGATGGAGTTCAGTTCTGGAGAGTGTAGCTGAGAGGCGATGGAGAGTTTGTGGTATAGGAGATTAGTTGTTTTGGGTTGTTTTTAAGTAGATCACTCATTGTGACATTGGACAGGTACATTGGATAAGGGGGCATAATTAGGCTAGATTAGTGTGTGTCAGAGTAAATATATCTGATCTCTAGGCTACTCTAAATGAATGTGGAATGGACAGACCACATGATAGACCATCACTGCATTATGCCTCTGCTGCAGACAGCCAAATCAAATTGTATTTGTCACATGCACTGAATACAACAGGTGTAGACCTTACCGTGAAATGCTTACCTACAAGCCCTTAACCAACAATGCAGTTCAAGAAATTGAATTAAGAAAATATTTTCTAAATAAACTAAGGTAAAATATAAAATAAAAATTAACACAATAAAATAACAATACTGAGGCTATACACAGGGGGTTCTGGTACCGAGGCAATGTGCGGGGATAGAGGTTAGTTGGGTAATTTGTACATGTAGGTAGAGGTAAAGTGACTATGCATAGATAAAAAAAAGTGAGTAGCAGCAGTGTAAATCAAAGGGGGTTGGGTGTCAATATAAATAGTCCATCTTAGTTAGGTTGGCGATATATTCTGGTATAATGGACAAATAAAACAAGCACACTGTTATTTTTCTGCAGACACCTGTAGAGTGCATTTGTTCAACACTTTGGGCTAGACCTAGGACGATAAACCAAAAATGATCTTCATCGACCATACTGATCACTTATCACAGGCATTTTGCTGATATCGTTCATTACGATCAGTAGCCATATTCTTGAGAAATGTGAAGTTTGCAATGAAATACGATTGCTGATATGGGTGTTTGTTAATGGGACAATTGATGGCTACAACAATCACAAAATAAATAGTAGTTTCAAGGATTATTAATACATTGTTTAATGTGGTGCACATAGTTCTAAACTTATCGTTCTGTTTATCATTGTCACGTCAATTCAGCCAATATATCGCAATATGGATTTTGTCCATATCGCCCAGCTTTACTTTGGGCTCCACTGTCTTCCGGCGCCGACAGAGATGGCCGCCTCGCTTCGCGTTCCTAGGAAACTATGCAGTTTTTTGTTTTTTTACGTGTTATTTCTTACACTAGTACCCCAGGTCATCTTAGGTTTCTTTACATACAGCCGAGAAGAACTACTGAATATAAGATCAGCGTCAACTCACCATCAGTACGACCAAGAATATGTTTTTCGCGATGCGGATCCTGTGTTCTGCCTTACAACCAGTGTAACCGAGTGGATCACATGCAACGACCAAAAAAAAAAAACGACTCAGAAAAAGAGGGAAACGAAGCGGCCTTCTGGTCAGACTCCGGAGACGGGCACATCGTGCACCACTCCCTAGCATTCTTCTTGCCAATGTCCAGTCTCTTGACAACAAGGTTGATGAAATCCGAGCAAGGGTAGCATTCCAGAGGGACATCAGAGACTGTAACGTTCTTTGCTTCACGGAAACATGGCTAACTGGAGAGACGCAATCCGAAGCGGTGCAGCCAGCGGGTTTCTCCACGCATCGCGCCGACAGAAACAAACATCTTTCTGGTAAGAAGACGGGCGGGGGCGTATGTCTTATGGCCAACGTGACATGGTGTGATGAAAGAAACATACAGGAACTCAAATCCTTCTGTTCACCTGATTTAGAATTCCTCACAATCAAATGTAGACCGCATTATCTACCAAGAGAATTCTCTTCGATTATAATCACAGCCGTATATATCCCCCAAGCAGACACATCGATGGCTCTGAACGAACTTTATTTAACTCTCTGCAAACTGGAAACGATTTATCCGGAGGCTGCATTCATTGTAGCTGGGGATTTTAACAAGGCTAATCTGAAAACAAGACTCCCTAAATTTTATCAGCATATCGATTGCGCAACCAGGGGTGGAAAGACCCTGGATCATTGTTACTCTAACTTCCGCGACGCATATAAGGCCCTGCCCCGCCCCCTTCGGAAAAGCTGACCACGACTCCATTTTGTTGATCCCTGCCTACAGACAGAAACTAAAACAAGAAGCTCCCACGCTGAGGTCTGTCCAACGCTGGTCCGACCAAGCTGACTCCACACTCCAAGACTGCTTCCATCACGTGGACTGGGAGATGTTTCGTATTGCGTCAGACAACAACATTGACGAATACGCTGATACGGTGTGCGAGTTCATTAGAACGTGCGTTGAAGATGTCGTTCCCATAGCAACGATTAAAACATTCCCTAACCAGAAACCGTGGATTGATGGCAGCATTCGTGTGAAACTGAAGGCACGAACCACTGCTTTTAATCAGGGCAAGGTGTCTGGTAACATGACTGAATACAAACAGTGCAGCTATTCCCTCCGCAAGGCTATCAAACAAGCTAAGCGCCAGTACAGAGACAAAGTAGAATCTCAATTCAACGGCTCAGACACAAGAGGTATGTGGCAGGGTCTACAGTCAATCACGGACTACAGGAAGAAACCCAGCCCAGTCACGGACCAGGATGTCTTGCTCCCAGGCAGACTAAATAACGTTTTTGCCCGCTTTGAGGACAATACAGTGCCACTGACACGGCCTGCAACGGAAACATGCGGTCTCTCCTTCACTGCAGCCGAAGTGAGTAAGACATTTAAACGTGTTAACCCTCGCAAGGCTGCAGGCCCAGACAGCATCCCCAGCCGCGCCCTCAGAGCATGCGCAGACCAGCTGGCCGGTGTGTTTACGGACATATTCAATCAATCCCTATACCAGTCTGCTGTTCCCACATGCTTCAAGAGGGCCACCATTGTTCCTGTTCCCAAGAAAGCTAAGGTAACTGAGCTAAACGACTACCGCCCGTAGCACTCACATCCGTCATCATGAAGTGCTTTGAGAGACTAGTCAAGGACCATATCACCTCCACCCTACCTGACACCCTTGACCCACTCCAATTTGCTTACCGCCCAAATAGGTCCACAGACGATGCAATCTCAACCACACTGCACACTGCCCTAACCCATCTGGACAAGAGGAATACCTATGTGAGAATGCTGTTCATCGACTACAGCTCGGCATTCAACACCATAGTACCCTCCAAGCTCGTCATCAAGCTCGAGACCCTGGGTCTCGACCCCGCCCTGTGCAACTGGGTACTGGACTTCCTGACGGGCCGCCCCCAGGTGGTGAGGGTAGGCAACAACATCTCCTCCCCGCTGATCCTCAACACTGGGGCCCCACAAGGGTGCGTTCTGAGCCCTCTCCTGTACTCCCTGTTCACCCACGACTGCGTGGCCATGCACGCCTCCAACTCAATCATCAAGTTTGCGGAAGACACAACAGTGGTAGGCTTGATTACCAACAACGACGAGACGGCCTACAGGGAGGAGGTGAGGGCCCTCGGAGTGTGGTGTCAGGAAAATAACCTCACACTCAACGTCAACAAAACTAAGGAGATGATTGTGGACTTCAGGAAACAGCAGAGGGAACACCCCCATCCACATCGATGGAACAGTAGTGGAGAGGGTAGCAAGTTTTAAGTTCCTCGGCATACACATCACAGACAAACTGAATTGGTCCACTCACACAGACAGCATCGTGAGGAAGGCGCAGCAGCGCCTCTTCAACCTCAGGAGGCTGAAGAAATTCGGCTTGTCACCAAAAGCACTCACAAACTTCTACAGATGCACAATCGAGAGCATCCTGGCGGGCTGTATCACCGCCTGGTATGGCAACTGCACCGCCCTCAACCCTAAGGCTCTCCAGAGGGTAGTGAGGTCTGCACAACGCATCACCGGGGGCAAACTACCTGCCCTCCAGGACACCTACACCACCCGATGCTACAGGAAGGCCATAAAGATCATCAAGGACATCAACCACCCGAGCCACTGCCTGTTCACCCCGCTGCCATCCAGAAGGCGAGGTCAGTACAGGTGCATCAAAGCTGGGACCGAGAGACTGAAAAACAGCTTCTATCTCAAGGCCATCAGACTGTTAAACAGCCACCACTAACATTGAGTGGCTACTGCCAACACACTGTCAATGACACTGACTCTACTCCAGCCACTTTAATCATGGGAATTGATGGGAAATGATGTAAATATATCACTAGCCACTTTAAACAATGCTACCTTATATAATGTTACTTACCCTACATTGTTCATCTCATATGCATACGTTGATACTGTACTCTATATCATCGACTGCATCCTTATGTAATACATGTATCACTAGCCACTTTAACTATGCCACTTGGTTTACATACTTATCTCATATGTATATACTGTACTCGATATCATCTACTGTATCTTGCCTATGCTGCTCTGTACCATCACTCATTCATATATCATTATGTACATATTCTTTATCCCCTTACACTGTGTATGACAGTAGTTTTTTGGGGAATTGTTAGTTAGATTACTTGCTCGTTATTACTGCATTGTCGGAACTAGAAGCACAAGCATTTCGCTACACTCGCATTAACATCTGCTAACCATGTGTATGTGACAAATAACATTTGATTTGATTTGATTTATTTAAATGTGTCTTTCCACAATTCCTTGGAGCCTATCTTGTTGCCTCCACCTTATAGGATGAGACTGTCCGAAGCCCAATGTGTTTTCAGAATGAAGCAAAGAGAAAGGATGTGAGGAATTTATGAAAGATTCATGGAAAAATAGTCTTTCATTCAACACTTGGCACACATGGCAAAGGCATTTCAGAGAATTATACGATGGAGTCAATAGATTTAATTGACTTCAGAAGTAGGCTAATGTTGCAACGTCGTTTGTGAATGAATGCATCATTTTGACTCTTTCAAGGTCTTAGTTTGGGGAAATACAGTTTAACCTAGTACAAACCAGTGTGTTAACTGTGGATCATTTAATTGGTAAGACTGGGCTCTGTGATTACCAACTCTGTGCTGGGTTGACCAGCAGATGGCGCCGACAGAGATGGTCGCCTCGCTTCAGGTCCTTAGAAAACTATGCAGTTATTTGTTTTTTTTTATACATTATTTCTTACATTGTTAGCCCAGAAAATCTCAAGTGTTATTACATACAGCCGAGAAGAATTATTGGATATAAAAGCAATGTCATCTTACCATCGTTACGACCAGGAATACGTCTTTCTTTCCCGAAGCGGATCCTTTGTTTGGACCTCCACCCTGGACATGGGATCTTATCCCAGAGGCCGACCCAAAACAACACAGTCTCCGCAGGAGAGGCAGACGGAGCGGTCTAATGGTCAGACTCTTTTGAGGCGTCGGTTTCTCAAACTAGACACTCTATTGTACTTGTCCTCTTGCTCAGTTGTGCACCAGGGCCTCCCACTCCTCTTTCTATTCTGGTTAGAGCAAGTTTGCGCTGTTCTGTGAAGGGAGTAGTACACAGCATTGTACTATATATATACATACATACATACATACATACATACATACATACATACATACATACATACATACATACATACATACATACATACATACATACATACATACATACATACATACATACATACATACATACATACATACATACATACATACATACATACATACATACATACATACATACATACATACATACATACATACATACATACATACATACATACATACATACATACATACATACATACATACATACATACATACATACATACATACATACATACATACATACATACATACATACATACATACATACATACATACATACATACATACATACATACATACATACATACATACATACATACATACATACATACATACATACATACATACATACATACATACATACATACATACATACATACATACATACATACATACATACATACATACATACATACATACATACATACATACATACATACATACATACATACATACATACATACATACATACATACATACATACATACATACATACATACATACATACATACATACATACATACATACATACATACATACATACATACATACATACATACATACATACATACATACATACATACATACATACATACATACATACATACATACATACATACATACATACATACATACATAGATACATACATACATACATAGATACATACATA
This sequence comes from Oncorhynchus tshawytscha, assembly GCF_018296145.1. Taxonomy (NCBI): domain Eukaryota; kingdom Metazoa; phylum Chordata; class Actinopteri; order Salmoniformes; family Salmonidae; genus Oncorhynchus; species Oncorhynchus tshawytscha. The sequence goes on from NC_056435.1 coordinate 55,562,884, forward strand.
CATACATAGATACATACATACATACATACATACATACATACATACATACATACATACATACATACATACATACATACATACATACATACATACATACATACATACATACATACATAGATACATACATAGATAGATACATAGATAGATACATACATACATACATACATACATACATAGATACATACATAGATACATACATAGATAGATGCATACATACATACATACATACATACATACATACATACATACATACATACATACATACATACATACATACATACATACATACATACATACATACATACATACATAGATAGATAGATAGATAGATAGATAGATAGTTATGCGTTTATATATTTCCAGGTGGCCCCAGCGGGAATTGAAAACCACGATACTGACGTTGCAAGCACCATGCTCTACAAACTGCGCCGCACAGGACCACATGTATTACATTAGGATTCCCAGTGGAACACCACCACCACAATTATCAAGCTGTTACTTTCTATTCATCTGGAGATGGATGAAGCACATTAAGTAGATGGCACTTCTATATCAATCTTCTAGGTCAGAGATGTGAATGTTTTCCTCTAATCCCCTGAAAGCAGATGTTAGGGAGTGAGTCATACAGGGAGGTAGTTCTCTGGAGGTTGACTTGTTTCTTATCAACCACACTACATTACCATTTCTAGTATTGTGAGTCATTGGCTGTTAATTATTCAAGTAAACTTCTAATGATGTGATTCAAGTGTGGCTCAGTTGGTAGAGCATGGCACTTGCAACGCCAGGGTTGTGAGTTCGATTCCCAATAAGGGACCAGTACCACAAATGTATGTGCGCACTACGATAAATCGCATCTGCTAAAGAGCATCTGCTAAATGACTAGCATGTAAATGTAGGATAAATGTAGGATGTAGGATAAAATGGTGAGAGAGATGTAGGAAGTGAAAAGATAAGAGGGAAACAAAGAGATGGCGAGAGATTGACAGAACATAGATGGTAAAGGACTGAGAAATAGAAAGGGGTGGAGAGCGAGAGTGGAAGCAAGGGAGAGATAGTTTGTCTATTTTACTTGCTTTGTCAATGTAAACATATGTTTCCCATGCCAATTAAGCCCCTTTGAATTGAATTGAAATTAGAGGATGAGGGAAACTTCCCTCCATGAGAGCTTGTGCCTGCTGTCGCCGATGTGTTCAGGAAGCACAAGACGTCTGTGGTCCCTCAGAGAGAGAGAGAGAGAAAAACAACAGACATGATGGGAAAGGTGACTCCTCCACAGAATGGCTGTGTCCTTTTAAAGGTGGACTTACTGTGTCTGATTATGATCCGGATTTTCGCTATCACTCACACTCTCTCTCTTTATCAATCTGTATAAACAGTAGGGATTTTTCTAGATTTTTTTTATCTGTAATGATCAAAATAGCTTTAACAGCTTCACAAATGGTCGTAGTCCCACTACCTTTCCCTGCTATTTTATCTATTTGTTGTTTTTATTTTTCTCCTGTCAGGTCATTTGCACTTCTTTCTCTCTCTCTGTCTGTCTGTCTCTCTCTCTGTCTCTGTCTCTGTCTCCGTCCGTCCATCCAAGTGATTCAGAGAAGCCTGGGTCTGCCAGTAGCCAAGCAGGACAGAGAGTAGCCTGAAGGTGACTTCCTTCATTTTACAGTATACCCCTTAAAAGTCAGTTAAGTTGCACGATACATGGTGCACAATAGTGAGGTCGCCATGGTTTCAAACTTGGCTCGGAGAAGAGATTTTGAGAGATAAAAAGAAACACGATGTAAGGAAAATGTTATGCATGTCTATACAGATAGCTTAGGGAAGACTTTTGTCCTGGAGAAGCCTTTGATTTTCCGTTATTCCTCCAGAAAGCGGATGCTCTTGGACTAATTCCCAATCTAGTAAAAGTGTCGGAGCGCACACAAATCACTTCGCTGCCTCTGCAGTAAAAGCCGGCATAGACCATTAACAGTAAAATGGTGACACTGGCGGTGGGCAGGAGAAACAGGGGGATCCCCCATCCCATATCAATCCTTATTAGACTGTTCTCGTTTTATCACCTTTAACACTATAGAGAGTGAGAGAGAGGAATGATGGCGAGGAGAGAGAAAGAAGGGGAGGGAAAGGGAAGATTGTGTGGGGAAATTAAGGATGATAGAGGGAGATGGAATGGTTGAGAGGTGGAGGCAGGGAGAATGAGGGATGTAAAGGGAGATGGAGCAAGAGGGAGCGAGGGAAGATTTAGAGAAGTGAGTGAAGGAATATCAGGCTTCACAGGCCAGTTGGCACAGAGGGAATATGATCAAAACCCCAGGACTCTGGACTCTGCTCACTTCTAAAACCTCCCTCCATAATCCCACCACTCAGAGAGACAGAGAGAAAAAGACAGCAGGAGAAGAACAAATTACACAGTGAAGGAGGAGAGCAATGGCCAGAGAAATAATATTTGGTTGCTTAGAGAGTGAAAGAGAGACTGAAAAAGTAGCAATAAAGAGAAAGAAAGGCAAGAAGCAGAGTATTGCTTCAGCAGTGAGAGAAATGGAGAGGTGAGAAAGATTGGGAGAAAAGGGGAGAGGCAGAAGAGGGAGGGAAAGAGAGGTGGGAGGGAGAAAAGGGGAGAGGCGGAAGAGGGAGGGAAAGAGAGGTGGGAGAGAGAAAGAGAGCCATCGAAATATTGGAGGGACTAAGTGAGAGAGGGCAGAGGGTGGGAGAGACTGGTTAGCTGTATGTCCTGATGAGCTGCCAATATAGCAGCACATTGATGAAGTCAGTGACCAACACAGAGAGGGAGGGGCATAGAATATAAAGAAAAGGATAAGATCGAAGGAAAAGGTCAGACTGAGAAAGAGAGGCGAGGAGGAAAGAGGAAGGTGGAGGAAAGAGAAAGGTGGAGAAAGAATATTTGTATTTATTTTAACAGGTAAGCCATCGCTTTTACAAATGTGCCCTGAAAATACAACAAACATACTACTGTGTGTGTGTGTGTGTCATGGGAAGCACAAATAAAACATCACAAATCACCCGGAAAATGAGGGATAGGGAGTGAAGAGAATAGAGAATAATCTTCAACTAATTTTCTCTCTTCTGAAGCAAGGGAAAGTCTGACAATGTTATTTACTTCACATTCACAGCGCAGTCCTCTGCAAATCTGCTGCCACAAGCAAGTGTCCAGAGAAAGCATGTGTTCGCACAAAATGCAACGTGAGCAAGTGAAAAATAATCTACACAGTACCACATGTACTCAGCATGTGGCCATGCTGCATGGGAAGTACTTTCTGCTTTGATTTATTTTTTAGGCTACTCACAGAAATACAGTGCATTCAGAAAGTATTCAGACCCCTTGACTTTTTCCACATTTTGTTACTTTACAGCCTCATTCTAAAATGGATTAAATCTTTTTTTTCCCCCTCATCAATCTACACACAATACCCCATAATGACAAAACAAAAACAGGATTTAAAAACGTATTTAAAATAAACAACTGAAATATTACATTTACATAAGTATTCAGACCCTTTACTCAGTACTTTGTTGATACACAATTGGCAGAGATTCTTGGGTATGACGCTACAAGCTTGGCACACCTGTATTTGGGGAGTTACTCCCAATTTTCTCTGCAGATCCTCTCAAGCTCTGTCAGGTTGGATGGGGAGCGTGACTGCACAGCTATTTTCAGGTTTCTCTTTGATCAGGTTCAAGTCTGGGCTCTGGTTGGGCCACTCAAGGACATGCAGAGACTTGTCCCGAAGTGTTGTTTTGGCTCTGTGCTTAGGGTCGTTGTCCTGTTGGAAGGTGAACCTTCGCCCCAGTCTGAGATCCTGAGCGCTCTGGAGCAGATTTTCATCAAGGGTCTCTCTGTACTTTGCTCCGTTCATCTTTGCCTCTATCCTGACTAGTCTCCCAGTCCATGCTGCAGAAAAACATCACCACAGCATGATGCTTCACCGCAGGGTCAACTGTGTGACCTTATATAGACAGGTGTGTGCCTTTCCAAATCATGTCCAATCAATTGAATTTACCACAGGTGGACTCCAATCAAGTTGTAGAAACATCTCAAGGATGATCATTGGAAACAGGATGCACCTGAGTCTCATAGCAAAGGGTCTGAACACTTCGGTCAATATTTTTTTTAGGTCAATATATTTTAAAATTCATTTTCAAGCATTTCAAAAAAACTGTTTTCGCTTTGTTATTATGGGGTATTGGATGTAGATTGAGGATTTCATTTTTATTTAATCTATTTTAGAATAAGGCTGTAATGTAACAAAGTGGAAAAAGTATACTGAATACTTTCTGAATGCACTGTAAATGTAATCTCCTACCAATTATATTTTCTCTCCATTTTAAATTTGTTTCACCCACAGAGATACATTATCCCACATAATAACCTATTAGCTCATTACTGCCTTATTTCCTCATAAATAAATTACTTTTTCCAGATTTTGTTACATTAAAGCTTATTCTAAAATGGATTCAATTGTTTTTCTTCCTCATCAATCTACACAATGCTCTATAATGACAAGGCAATGTACTGTACTGTACTGTAGTTAGTTAGTTAGTTAGGGTATAATGTGTATATTTATGTTGTGTATATACAGGGTGCATTTTTAAGAGGCCTAGGTCTCAATATGTCTTCCCTGTTGAAATAAAGGTTGAATAAAATAATTAATTGGCCCCTTCTGCGGCCGCCATCCCATAACACGCTGCTCGCCTGTCAGGCTGTGTGTGGCGAGTTCCCTTTTAGGTTAGTCAGCAAAACACAAAACATTTTATCTTTTTGATGAGGCGAGATCAATAAGTTTTGAGTTGCTGTTGATGTCAATGCTCTCTCTCCTCCCCATGGTCGCTCTCTCCTCCCCATGGTCGCTCTCTCCTCCCCATGGTCGCTCTCTCCTCCCCATGGTCGCTCTCTCCTCCCCATGGTCGCTCTCTCCTCCCCATGGTCGCTCTCTCCTCCCCATGGTCGCTCTCTCCTCCCCATGGTCGCTCTCTCTCTCTCCAAATGGTTTCCTCTATACCACTCCCTCTCCACCCTCTGCACCTGCTTCTCTATTACTGCCCATGGAAACAGAGGGATGAGAAAGGGACACAATGTAAAAGTGAGTAACACTTCACATTTATCAGGGTAACTGGACGGCTACACTAACAGAACAGGACGCTGGGCAGACGGCCAGTCCATAGAATACTCTGTCACTTTTGATAGCTCTCCAGACTAGACAGAAATTGCTTGGCAGCAGTGTTTTGTTTTGTGACTTTTTTCTCCTTCCTTTATTTGACCACTGAGGGGAGGGGAGGGGAGGTTAAGAGGATAGGCTAACTACTGTATCTGTCTGTAGTTCAAGGCTCCAGTACTCTGTAGTTAAAGGGTGTTGTACTCTGCCTTCCACTGGTTTCAGCTTGTGGTCATTGAGCTTGTGGTCACCTGCTGGCCTGAAACAAATAGATGTTAGCGGTTGCAACCAAATTACTCATCCCTCTCTTTCCTCTTCTCTCTCCTCCCTCTCTTTTATCTTTCTTCTCCCTCCCTCTCTCAACCCCATTGCCCCTTCTCCTTCTCTCTGTTTCTTGATTCCCCCTCTCTCTCTTTCTTTCCCCTCTCCTACCATTTTTCTCACTCCTCTCTACTCACCCCCTCACAAGAAATAAAAAGTGATATGCCCAAATTACTATTTCCCTGTCGCGCTCACCTCGGTCATTATGAAGTGTTTAGAGAAGCTGGTCATGGCCCACATCAATGCCAGCATGCCAGGCACACTGGACCCACTGCCATTTCCATCGCTATTCACATGGCCATAACACATCTGGACAAGAGGAACAACTATGTGAGAATGCTGTTCATTGGCTACAGTTCACCATACGACACTATTGTTCCCTCCAAGCTCCGAGCCCTTGGTCTAGACACCACCCTCTGCAACTGGATCCTGGACTTCCTGACGGCAGACCACATGGGGCGGCAGGTAGCCTAGTGGTTAAAGCGTTGGGCCAGTAACTCAAAGGTTGCTTGATCGAATCCCCAAGCTTGGGTAAAGGTAAAAAAGTTCAAATCTATCGTTCTGCCCCTGAAAAAGGCAGTTAACACACTGTTCTTAAGCCATCATTGTAAATAAGAACTTGTTCTTAACTGACTTGCCTAGTTAAATAAAGATTCAATAAAAAAATAAGAATGCTGTGAGGATAGGCAACAACACGTCCTCCACACTGACTCGTAACACAGGGGCCCCTCATGGGCTTTGCATGACACCAAAGTGTCTTTGCAAGACTGTGTGGCTTTGCACGATACCAACTCCATCAACACGGTTGTAGGCCTGATAACCAACAATGACGAGTCAGCCTATAGGGAGGAGGTAAATGAACTGGCGTTGTGGTGTCACAACAATAACCTCTTCCCTCAATGTCAGCAAATGAGTTGATTGTTCACTTCAGGAAGCAGAGGGAACATGTCCCAGTCCATGTCAATGGGACTGTATTAGAGAGTCATGACTCACAGGTTTTTATGTTCCTCGGTGTTCACACTACTGAGGACTTGTCCATTACCTTCATTTACCAACAACACCACCGCTTTTGTCAAGAGGGTGCAAAAACACCTGTAGTTCCTAAAGCGCCTGAAGAAATTTGACTTGCCGCCCGGGTCCTCTCCAAATACTACCGTTGCGCCATCGAGAGCATCCTCACAGGTTGCATCGCAGCATTTTATGGGAATTGCTCCATGCACGACCACAAGGCCCTCCAGTGAGTGGTAAAGACAGCCCAGTATATTGCTGGGACCGTGCTTCCACTCATCCAGGACATATACTCGAAACAGTGCCTGAGGAAGGCACGCAGCATCATCAAGGACCCCACACACCCAAGCCACAAGCTGTTCTCTCCCTTACCGTTGGGCAGACGGTATCGGAGCATGAGGTCTGATAGGAACTGTCTCTGATCCTGTTGGTATCTACAAGCATCAGACTGCTGAACACTAGTACTGGACTGACCACCTGCTCTGATTCTGATTCTCCACACTTAGCACACATGGACTTGCTCATGCACACACCCACACAGACACACACATACACACACATATACATTCATACTACACACACATCACAACTGCTGCCTCCAAACTCTTATTATACTGCTGCAAACACCAAGCCATGAGTTTGAAGAAATTGTCCGTAGAGCTCCGAGACAGGATTGAGTCGAGGCACAGTTCTGGGGAAGGGCACCAAAAACTTTCTGCACCATTGAAGGTCCCGAAGAACACAGTGGCCTCCATCATTCTGTTAGGTTCTAATTCTCAGAGTAAAACACTCAACAGCTGCATTCAGACAAAACATGTTTCCACCACCACAAGTATATATACTCCAATTTAGGCACTCCTCCTTCTCTCCAACCCTTACATATTTTATGGTTCGACAGGAAGGCGAAGTAATAGGGTAATAAACCATTGTTTCTCCCTTAAGGGGATCTGACCTGACCTCAACCCCCTTGATTCCTAATCCAAAGATCTCCACCAGTATTCAATTACTATACTGCGGAGTATATCAATGTTCTAAATTTAACCCAGAATCTAACAATTCTTAAATGGAAGAAGTTTGGAACCACCAAGACTCTTCATAGAGCTGGCCGTCTGGCCAAACTGAGCAATCTAGGGAGAAGGGCCTTGGTCAGGGAGGTGACCAAGAACCCGGTGGTCACTGACAGAGCTCCAGAGTTCCTCTAGAGTTCAATGCCCTTGCTGATGGAAGGAGGTTTTCACTCAAAATCTCACTATACATGGCCCCATTCATTATTTCCTTTACACAGCCCCAAAGCATGATGTTTCCACCCCCATGCTTCACAGTAGGTATAGTGTTCTTTGGATGCAACTCAGCATTCTTTGTCCTCCAAACACGACGAGTTGAGTTTTTACCAAAAAGTTATATTTTGGTTTCATCTGACCATATGACATTCTCCCAATCTTCTTCTGGATCATCCAAATGCTCTCAAGCAAACTTCCGACGGGCCTGGACATGTACTGGCTTAAGCAGGGGGACACGTCTGGCACTGCAGGATTTGAGTCCCTGGCGGCGTAGTGTGTTACTGATGGTAGGCTTTGTTAATTTGGTCCCAGCTCTCTGCAAGTCATTCACTAGGTCCCCCCGTGTGGTTCTGGGATTTTTGCTCACCGTTCTTGTGATAATTTTGACCCCACGGGGTGAGATCTTGCGTGGAGCCCCAGATCGAGGGAGATTATCAGTGGTCTTGTATGTCTTCCATTTCCTAATAATTGCTCCCACAGTTGATTTCTTCAAACCAAGCTGCTAACCTATTGCAGATTCAGTCTTCCCAGCCTGGTGCAGGTCTACCATTTTGTTTCTGGTGTCCTTTGACAGCTCTTTGGTCTTGGCCATAGTGGAGTTTGGAGTGTGACTGTTTGAGGTTGTGGACAGGTGTCTTTTATACTGATAACAAGTTCAAACAGGTGCCATTAATACAGGTAACAAGTGGAGGACAGGGGAGCCTCTTAAATAAGAAGTTACAGGTCTGTGAGAGCCAGAAATCTTGCTTGTTTGTAGGTGACCAAATACTTATTTTCCACCATAATTTGTAAATAAATTCATTAAACATCCTACAATGTGATTTTCTGGATTTCTTTTTCTCATTTTGTCTGCCATAGTTGAAGTGTAACCTATGATGATAGTTTCAGGCCTCTCTCATCTTTTTAAGTGGGAGAACATGCACAATTGGTGGCTGACTAAATACTTTTTTGCCTCACTGTAGCATTCCGTAGCTAGCCACCTCAGGACAAAATCTATTCAGATACAACAGAAGTTTCAACTGTTAACATCAAATCAAATTTTATTAGTCACATGCGCCGAATACAACAGGTGTAGACCTTAGTGAAATGCTTACTTACGAGCCCCTAACCAACAATGCAGTTTCAAAAGACTACGGATAAGAATAAGAGATAAAAGTAACAAGTAAATAAAGAGCAGCTGTAAAATTACAATAGCGAGACTATATACAGTGGGGTACCAATACAGAGTCAATGTCACCGTTTAGTTGAGGTAGTATGTACATGTAGGTATAGTTATTCAAGTGACTATGCATAGACGACAACAGAGAGTAGCAGTGGTGTAAAGGGGGGATGCAAATAGTCTGGGTAGCCATTTGACTAGATGTTCTTCAGGAGTCTTATGGTTTGGGGGTAGATGATGTTTAGAAGCCTCTTGGACCTAGAAAGAATAGTCTATGACTAGGGTGGCTGGAGTCTGACAATTTCTAGGGCCTTCCTCTGACACCGCCTGGTATAGAGGTCCTGGATGGCAGGAAGCTTGGCCCCAGTGATGTACTGGGCTGTTCGCACTACCCTCTGTAGTGCCTTGTGGTCGGAGGCTGAGCAGTTGCCATACCAGGCAGTGATGCAACCAGTCAGGATGCTCTTGATGGTGCAGCTGTAGACCCTTTTTGAGGATCTGAGGACCCATGCCAAATGTTTTCAGTCTCCTGAGGGGGAATATGTTTTGTTGTGCCCTCTTCACAACTGTCTTGGTGTGCTTGGGGGGAATATGTTTTGTTGTGCCCTCTTCACAACTGTCTTGGTGTGCTTGGACCAAACTCAGTTTGTTGCTGATGTGGGCACCAAGGAACTTAAAGCTCTCAACCTTCTCCACTACAGCCCCATCCATGAGAATGGGGGTGTGCTCTGTCCTCTTTTTCCCGTAGTCCACAATCATCTCTGTCTCTAATCACATTGTGGGAGAGGTTGTTGTCCTGGCACCACATGGCCAGGTCTCTGGCCTCCTCCCTATAGGCTGTCTCATCGGCAAATGTAATCATGGTGTTGGAGTCGTGCCTGGCCGTGCAGTCGTGAGTGAACTGGGAGTACAGGAGGGGACTGAGCACGCACCCCTGAGGGGCCCCTGTGTTGAGGATCAGAGTGACGGATTTGTTGTCACCTACCCTTACCACCTGGGCGTGGCCCGTCAGGAAGTCCAGGATCCAGTTGCAGCAGGAGGTGTTTAGTCCCAGGTTCCTTAGCTTATTGATGAGCTTTGAGGGCACTATGGTGTTGAACGCTGAGTTGTTGTCAATGAATACCATTCTCACATAGGTGTTCCTTTTGTTCAGGTGTGAAAGGGCAGTGTGGAGTGCAATAGAGATTGTATCATCTGTGGATTTGTTGGGGCGGAATGCAAATTTGAGTGGATCTAAGAATTTCTGGGATGATGGTGTTGATGTGAACCATGACCAGCCTTTCAAAGCACTTCATGGCTACAGGTGTGAGTGCTACGGTTGCCTTAGTGTTCTTGGGCACAGGAGTGGGTCAAAATCCCTGCTGCAGTGTGTGCAAACCTGGTCAAGAACTACAGGAAACGTATGATCTCTGTAATTGCAAACAAAGGTTTCTGTACCAAATATTAAGTTCTGCTTTTCTGATGTATCAAATACTTATGTCATGCAATAAAATGCTAATTAATTACTTAAAAATCATAAAATGTGATTTTCTGGATTTTTGTTTTAGATTCCGTCTCTCACAGTTGAAGTGTACCTATGATAAAAAATACAGACCTCTACATGCTTCGTAAATCCAAAATAATTTTAGCAGCAGTGTTGGTAAGGGTGTGTGTATGTATGGGTGTAAGTGTGTTGCGTCAGTGATGAGTGTGTGAGTGAGGGTGTATATGAATGTGTGTATGTGAGTAAGAGTGACAGTGAAGGTGTGTGCGTCTGAGTGGGTAGAGACCTGTGGATAGGCATAGAGTCAGTGTGTATAGGCTGTGGGGGAGGGAGAGCAGTAGTTAGACATTACAACAGCCTTGTGATCCTTTCAAAGGCCTCATGGCTTCTCATTGACTGACCTCTTTATATTTTCTGCGGTTTTCTAGATTTTTTTTTTTTGCAACAATTAAGATTTCAATGAGGTGATGATATATTACTCGGAATCTATGAAAGGTATTTTTATCTTAATTCGGGAAATACCAGTTGATCTAAAGGTTTGATTGTAGAAAAATACACAAGGGATAACATGTTTTTCGGACTGGTTTGTGTATTTCATCCAAATGAATGTCAAAGCCTTTGGCAGTAGTTGCCTGGCAGATTGTGTCCACAGTGGGAGGCTGACATGGGGTGTGGATGGGTGTGTTTGAACGGCCGGCTCTACTTGTTTCTATTTGGTATGGCAGCATTTTAGAGTCCGTTTAGACCTTTGAACCAAGGCAAATACAGCAACCTATAGAATCTCCTAAACATGTCTAATCCTGATAGTTTGTCATGCATTTTTCCTACCTCTAAAGTCGCCTTGTGTCAAGCTGAATGTATATATTCAACATCATCTATTGTTTGGTCTTGTTGTATGCATTTCTGTGATAACTGTTTACTCTATTACCTGTCTGTTCAATCTCTTATTCTCCTCCTCTCTCTTAGGTCTGTCTGGTAACCCAGTGGATCTGGAGAAGCGCCACACAGCGTTTGGGAAGAACTTCATCCCTCCTAAAAAGCCTAAGTCTTTCCTGGCGCTGGTGTGGGAAGCTCTACAGGATGTTACTCTAATCATCCTGGAGATTGCTGCCGTCATCTCCCTGGGCCTGTCCTTCTACCACCCTCCCGGGGGAGATAGCGAACGTGAGTAGTACACTAGTACACCCTAACCCGGGGCAGTTAGAACAGGTGGGAGGGGTGGTGAGGGGGACTGGGGCATGAAGGGAGAATTGAGGGTTTGCAAATGTTTTCATTTCCTGTTCCACTGACCTGTTAGTGTTGTGGTATTGTTTGTATCACTGACCTGGTTGTGTTGTGGTCTTATATTACTGACCTGGTCTTGACCTGATCATGTTGTGGTCCTGTGTTCTGCTTTCCCCAGTGTGTGGTGAGACAGCATCTGGAGTGGAGGATGAGGGCGAGGCGCAGGCGGGTTGGATCGAGGGCGCCGCCATCTTGTTCTCTGTTGCCATCGTTGTCTTGGTGACAGCGTTTAACGACTGGAGCAAGGAGAAGCAGTTCCGCGGGCTGCAGAGCCGCATCGAACAGGAGCAGAAGTTCACCGTCATCCGCAAAGGCCAGGTCATCCAGATCCCTGTGTCCGAACTAGTGACAGGAGACATCGCCCAGATCAAATACGGTAAGACATGGTTCAGATAAAATAAGAGATGAAATGTGCTTGAGTGAAACATGCTGTGGCATTCCCCTGACAGGATACAGTCAGACCTTGGTTTAAATACATGTGTATTTGTTATTTAAATACTTAATTTCTGTCTATTTGAGTATTTTCAAATAACGTGGCCTTAATTAACTACTTCTATTGGAAGTATTTGAAGGTATTTTCAAATAAATTACTATAAATAGTCTACTATTTGAAGGTATTTTTAAATACTTAGTTCCAAATAGGCCTGCATTATCTAAAATACCAAACAGACCTGGTTCAAATGCGTGGGAGTATTAAACTATTTGTATACACACTGTGTATTTTAGTATTTTTCAAATACATGCCAATACTTTACAAGTGTATTTCCACATACATTTCAATATTCAACTACTTGTTTTGAAATAAAAAAATATAAAAATACTTACTTCCAAATGATTTTGAAAGTATTTGAAATACCCTAAATAATATTTGAACCCAGGTCTGAATACAATGAACCAATATGATGAGGTATCACATTGACCAGATATACAAAGGTACGGAATACGGTGAGACATTGTATATCACAGTCATATAATTGTGTAACTGTTTCCTAGGTGATCTGCTGCCAGCTGATGGTATCCTGATCCAGGGCAACGACCTGAAGATTGACGAAAGCTCTCTGACTGGTGAATCAGACCAAGTCAGGAAGTCCCTCGAGAAAGACCCCATGCTGCTGTCTGGTGAGAGCGCCTATTCATAATATCACTATTATCAGACATTCAATATCCCAGTCAGGACCTCTATTGTTTTAAATGAAAACATATGTCGTGTGATACAGTATGTAGACTGAAAATTGAGGACAATGGAATAACATACAGTACAGTTATTCATACATATAGCACAGTTATGACCTTTTTGTTAATCTATCTCTCTCTCTCCTTCCCAACTCTCTTCTTATCCTCTCTCTTTCTCCCCCTTCCTCCTCCAGGCACCCATGTGATGGAGGGATCAGGTAGAATGGTGGTGTCTGCAGTGGGTCTCAACTCCCAGACTGGAATCATCTTCACTCTGCTGGGGGCGGGAGACGGCGACGAGGAAAAGAAGATCAAGAAAGGTAAGAGATGGGGGGACGACAAATGCACATCGCCATGGTAACAGTTCACAGAGAGTCAGTGACTGGCTTTTTCCCCAATCTGTCTCCTGTGTGTGTGTGTTTCGATCTACCGAGCTATCCTTGTCTTTCTACGTGAGCGCTCTGTTTGCTGGTTCCCTGAGGTAAGATTCTAGTGGAAGAATGAGTTACTCCAGTCTGTTGAACTCTAGGACGATGTAAAGAAAGATGGGACATCCATGGTAAACACTGTACCATGGAGGCCAGAGGTTCCATTCAGTTTCCTTGACATCGCTGTCCTTATTTATCTAATCCCCGGTGTTAGTTTTCACATCCAAACCGAGGCCCTTTCTAGACCACTCCTTCCCCGGAGTGGTTCTGTTCTGTTCATGGATGATGGGGTGGTCATTCTATGCCCGTACCACAGACCCACTGTCAGGAAAAATGGATTTCCACTCTCTTTCATCCCTCCCTTTCGTATGTGTTCTAATTTAACAAGCTATACTAAGGCCTCCAGTGCAGTTAATCTACATATATATCTACATGGTCTCTACTGAGCTTGTGTTCCATACTGACACTTATTTGGGTTTTCTTTTCTGTTTGGTAAGAGTTTTTTTTGCTAAGATTTCTGTTTTTCAGGCATTCATTCTAAAGGGGCTGAATGTGCCAGCTCAGAGGAGGGAGCTGCAATACAATGACTCATTCCAATTGGCATCTTTAGTCATCACAAAATTAGGCTGTGATTTCAAATGTTCATGAAACTGTTGAATGCAGCCATCATGACCTTAATGTTAGGGGTTTATTAGAGTAGATCAGAGCAAGTAAAGGCTAGTTAGTTGCACACGCACACACTGGCTGCAGCACAGGCACGCACACTGGGTGCTGAACTGTCTGTCTTCCTCTGAGACAGGTGTGTACAGTGAGGATGGAGGAAGAGGGCAGACATACTTAGAAGCACACACACAGTCCCACACCTCCCCCTCACCTTCACACAGACTCAGACATACACTCACCTTCTATATGCTCACTCATTCAAACACACTTTCCCTTCACACACACAAAGACTGTCAAACACTTACACACACACACCTCTCTGCCACATACACACATATTGATACAGTGACTCAGAGAGCATAGGAGAGGGGGAAAAGTGGCCGAATTAGGCTTCAGGGTTTGCTGCTGCTCAGCTGACAACTGCTGCACACACACCTCATCTCCACACCCCCTCCCCCAAATGTCAAGACAGGGCCATGAGTGAGTGGATGGGAGGTGTGTGTGTGTGGTGCATGTGTGTTCTTATAGAACGTATTTCCGTTAGTTACACATGTATTGATTGAAACAGACGAGCCCAGTGTCACCAGTAACAGATCCTGCTGTCTGTGGATGGATGCTCTACTTTACTCTACAGTCTTAAACCAACTAGTGGTCTCTCTCCTCTGACAGCCCGTTCCAGCCCCCAACACACACTTGAATTTATATTGTTTTGATCTTCTGTTCGTTTTGGTTTTATGATTTTTTTATTTCCTTTAAGCCATGTTATCAGCATTCCGCACTCTCTCTCTGTCTGAACAGGTAAAAAACAAGGACCCCCCGAAAATCGCAACAAAGGTAACCCCTCCATCCCTCCCTCTCCCCTTCCATTCAGCAGCAGTCTGGGAGTTTCGTGTCAGTCTTATGCACTCTCTTTTCTCTCCCTCTCTCCCTCTCTCTCTCTCTCTCTCTCATGCTCTCGCTTCCCTCCACCTTCTGAAAAGGGGAGGTTCTTCTCGCCTCGCTTTACCTGTGAAAGGATGTAACTCTCACCTGCCACTGGTCCCCAGAGAGAGAAGTGGGATTAGCCGTCAATGCCACTATTGTAGACCGATATCCATCTCAAGGCTACCTAGGGTTAGCATTCAGCACTACTGTTGTAGACTATATCCTTCAGAGCTATGAGGGGTTAGTATAACACAACTGTAGTCAACCATTATTAATCACAGAGCTTCCCAGGAGTATCCTTCTTTATCCTTCTGTTCTAGACTACTGCAGGTATATCCGTCAGAGCTATATGGGGTTAAAATAATAACGCAACAACTCCAGTAGATTTGTATCCCTTCTAGGGCTAAATAGGGTTATCTTTACCTCAATCACAGAGCTGCAAAAGGGTTAGTTCTACTAGCCCCAAATAGAAAGTTTCATCCTCACATGCTATGTTTAGATAGACACCCGGGGTGTTGTAGCTCTTACAGCTTGCCTGGCCTGGACCGTTCCACCCTCCATGTGACGTTTCATCCAGAACTCATCCAAGCTGTCCCCCCCCACTCAGCCTCCCAGGGCCTGAGCATCTGCTGCTCACAGACCCTCCCCAGCCCTCCTGCCCTCTCCTCTCTCCTCCCCTCGCCCTTGGCCTTTCACCAGTAAACAGCTTCTCTCCTCTCCAGCATGGAGTGGTAGCTAATGCTAGAGTAGGACAACATTAAATTAATAGGGACAGGTCGACCCAACCTGCATTCACAACATGAAATATATATTCTGAAAATGTCCACATACTGATGAGTAGTTTATCCAGTGTAGTAGCTTTATGGATGCCAAGTAATCTGTGGCTCCTGAGAGTAAATGGAATAGGAGTGGTAGGACCCCTGATATCATGTTTCAGTATCTGTGAATTTGGTAATAGTTTTTGGGCTTAGTTTAAAAAAGAAGGGATCTAAACAGAATTATAATAGACATTGTATATAGAATTCTAATCAAAATTTGTCTATCTATCTAATGCTAACTTCAGAACTAGGGTCAAGGGGTTAGGGAGACTGTACACACTCTGGGAAGGGGCTCATTGTGGGAGTTGCAGCCTGACATTGTCAATGGGCTGTGGATTGTTGTCTGTTCTGTTCTGTTTTTCTATTCTGTTTCTTTTCTCTCACTGTTGCCTCTTTCCAGGATGTTGCTCAGGACCTCATGCTGTCTCGTACTCTCTTCTCGCGATCACTGTTTGACTCTACCTCTCTTTATTTATTTTTCTGTCTCTTTCGCAAATAAAAACAACCTCTGGAGATGTGCAGCCTCGTCTTCTACCTCATGATTTTATTTGTGTGGTGGTTGTATCTCTCTGCTTTGTTTTTTGTTCTCTTTTTTTCAGTTTGTCAGTTTCTTTGAGTTTTTTTGAGGGGTAACACACTCGCAACCCCCCACCCCCCACCCCTCGTCCAACCCCACCCCCCACCCACCCCTCGTCCAACCCCTCCCACCCCCACCCCCACCCCTCGTCCAACCCCACCACCCGCCCACCCCTCGTCGTGGTCCGTGCTGCGTCTGTAAGTGCTGTGCATCCGTCAGTGAGTCAGTCCATCCGTCCGTCCGTGCGTCAGTTTGCCAGTCCAGTCAGTGCGTGGCTGTGTTCAGTCTGGTGGGTCTGGTCTAATGGGTTTTATGTTAGGACTGACTCGGTATCTGGTGGCCTATTCTCAGGGGTGGCAGAGTCACTATGCTCAATACAAGGGACTTCAAGTACAGACATTTTAGGAATGTGAGAAAAAAACATTACAGCAAAAATGACAAGTTTACAAAATGATCCAACTAGATTGTGAATGTACTTTAAATTCACTGGTGTTGAGTTTGCATGGGCCACAAATAGAATCCATAGCAATGCATATGACACTGATTACCATAGAATACTGATCTTTTATTTTACCACCTTTATTATACTCGCCCTTAGATATTGTGGACTATTTCTACTGGAAAAGAGACAGCGCTAGAGAACAAACAGAGCGAATATAAGATATGAAGTGGTGAAAGGCAAATATCTTATTTGCGTTTGTAAAACATGACTGAGCTCTGGAGCAGAGATTAAATACGTTCAGTTGACAATCCCCCGCAAAGGAACCATTGTAGAATTTACAACCTCGATGTTCTGAAAATATTCTCTGTTATATGTATGATGTAAAACCAAAAACCATCTCCATCGACTCTTCTTGGCGCATTTCCATGGAGACTTACCCCCCACACCAGTGTGTCGGCAGTGTTTTATGTTAAGTCTAGTGTAATTGTGTTTCCATCAGGAGAGCCACACTAAACACTTGGGGAGAGCAGAATCAACAACCTCTGCATCATCAAGATAGTTGCTGTACGAAAAGGTGTTCACAGTTAGCCGTTGTTATGTAAATGCAGGCTGAAAGTACCAGGGGCCTGGCTTTGGCCCCAGGTGAAAGCAAGTCCACCAGAGCCATGGCCCAGTGAGACACGGGTTCGGCCCGCATAGATGGAAACAGAAACATCTGAGCGTTTTGGGTGAAACACTGGGGTAAATCCTGTATGGAAATGCGCCATCTGGGAGAAGTTGCATAGCGTTAAAATGCTGCTACAAATCAGTTTTGTATTGTTAAATCCTTACCTTTATCTCAAGCATTTCCTGATGAATTCTGTGCTGTATGTTTACACTTTCCAACACCTGCTTTCGCAATGTTTCATTTATGCATTAGAGTATTTACACAATCAATCAGTTAATTATTGAGTACTAATTTTACTTTAATGAAGAATAAATCGCATTTGCTGAACTCTCCATCAAACTGACCGCTAACAACAAATAATAACATCAGTGTTGATCACAAGGGATCTGTTCTGGTTTAAGAGATTAAATGATCCACATGGTTTAGTGGATCACTGCTCAGGACCTGAGTCTGGTGGTCTGGTGACCGTGTTTCTGTCTCTCTTCCAACCGGAACTGAACCACAACCCCTCGATCTCCCTTCCTCCTGACCCCCCCAAAAACAAATCTCACTACCAACCATCTCCAACCTCCAATCACTACCCTCTCTACCCTCCCCAAACTTTTTCACCACCACTAATTGCCCCCTCTTCCCACCACCACCTCCCTCTACCATAGCTAAGACCCAGGACGGCATTGCCCTGGAGATCCAGCCCCTGAAGAGTGAGGTTGAGTCCGAGGAGAAGGAGCCGGAGGTGGAGGTCAAACAGGTGAAGAGGGTTCAGATCACCAAGAAGGAGAAGTCTGTGCTGCAGGGCAAACTCACCAAACTGGCTGTGCTAATCGGGAAGGCAGGTGAGGTCAGAGGCAGAGATGCACATGCACACAGACCTACACAGGCACACACACATAGACATTGCAGACCGGCAAGGCAGGTAAGAATAGAGAAGGTCTTAAAAACATTAGGACCCTGACACACGTACACACAGGTGTACATACAGATGTAAAATCGTAATTTGAGCCAGTTTGCTATAACAGAAAAATAATCCTGCAGCAACAGGAAATGTGAATTATTATGTGGATTATAATGAATGGACATTTTTGTAGGGGTTAAACATTTTTCGTAAGGGCCGATCAAGTATGAAATTTCAGTGGAAATTCCAAACTTTGGAAGCCTTTTAAACCTGAAATACAATACAATTTTAAGGGTGATCAAATTAAGGTCCTACATCTGTACATGCCTGCTCCTGGATTTGACCGCCAGATAGAAACAGTATACTTTGTTTCTTTTGCCCAGGTCTGATCATGTCAGCAGTGACGGTGGTCATTCTCATTCTGTACTTCGTGATTGATACGTTTGGGGTACAGGGTCGCCCATGGCTGAAGGAGTGTACCCCCATCTACATCCAGTACTTTGTCAAGTTCTTCATCATCGGAGTCACTGTGCTGGTGGTGGCTGTGCCTGAGGGGCTGCCTCTAGCCGTCACCATCTCTCTGGCCTACTCTGTCAAGGTACACACAAACCAACACGCACACGGTGCTGGTAGTGGCAGTGCCAGAGGGGCTTTCGCTAGTTGCCACCATCTCCCAGACTTACTCTGTCAGGTCACACACACACAGCACTGACCTCTGTCTGTCTTGTCCCCTGTGTAGAAAATGATGAAAGACAATAACCTGGTGCGTCACCTGGATGCGTGTGAGACCATGGGGAATGCTACGACCATCTGCTCCGACAAGACAGGCACCCTCACCATGAACCGTATGACCGTGGTGCAGGCCTACTTGGGAGACACACACTACAAGAAAGTACCGGAACCCGACGTCATCAAACCATCCACACTGGAAGTCTTGGTCAACAGCATCGCCATCAACTCAGCCTATACTACTAAGATCCTGGTGAGAGAGAAAGATGCACGCACACACAGACACACACACACTGTACACTTACACACCCATCCTCAAATGCATAAATTGAACGAGCACTCACAATAAACCTTCACTGCTCACTCTCACACACGCACACACAAACACACCCACACACACACACACAAATCCTTAAGTGAGGCACTTGAAGCACACGCTAATATCGTCCCAGTCTTCAGTAAAGATGGTCCATAATAACATTCAAGAAACATGATACTGCTTTCTATCCACTCATTCATCTTCCCATCAATACCACCAGATAATCACATAAGACTGAAGATGCAGGCTTTAAATAGCCCTTAGGAGAATCCCTCACTCATCTTCGATCATTCCTTGGACATCTGGAGCTTCATGTCATATGTACGCAGTGTGTGCACATCCTTACAAATGCATAGTCTTCTTCTGTAGTGCATTTCTTCATGGTTGCTTTTACACTCTGTAGGATGTGCATATCTCAATGCTCCTTTTACTTTGCCTTCTTCATGAAATATACATGTTTGTAGCATACAGTAGGTAAGGTGTGCGTTTTGTTTGTTTCTCCAGTCTCCAGCGAAGGAGGGAGGTCTGCCCCGCCACGTTGGCAACAAGACAGAATGCTCCTTATTGGGCTTCGTGCTGGAACTGAAGAGGGACTACCAGCCAATCAGGGACGAGATTCCTGAGGAGAAGCTGTATAAGGTGTGTAGCTGCTTCAAAATGTATCAATGAAGTTAAATGTGCAATCTGTAACTTATTTAACTTTTATAAATGTGTGTTCTGTGTGGCTCCAAGACTAAATTTACAAATAACCTACTGCCCGTTATTCCTATAGAAAGCTAACTTACACACAAACTAGTGTACTATAGTGATATAGCATATTGTGATAATATGGGAGTTATAACTAACTGAGAGGTGTGTTTCCAGGTGTACACCTTCAACTCCTCCCGTAAGAGCATGAGCACGGTGCTGAAGAACACAGACGGTAGCGGCTTTCGCATGTACAGCAAGGGAGCCTCCGAGATCGTCCTACGCAAGTACAGAGTGGAGGGAGAGGGGAGGGAGGAAGGGATTGGTCATATCTTTCGTTGATGAATGGATACACCAAGATAGGAGGGGGTGGATAATCAAGTCCATCTTTCTATCTCCCCCCCCTCCCCCCCCTTCCCTCCTCGCCCTCTAGATGTTCCCGTATCCTGGACACGAACGGGGAGCCACGTATCTTCAAGCCTAAGGACCGTGATGAGATGGTGAAGGTGGTGATTGAGCCCATGGCCTGTGACGGTCTAAGGACCATCTGTGTGGCCTACAGGGACTTCCCTGCCGAGGCAGGAGAACCAAACTGGGACAACGAGGCCGATATCCTCAACGAGCTCACCTGCATCTGTGTGGTCGGCATTGAAGACCCTGTCAGACCTGAGGTGAGACATGGACAGACGCATTCTGCCTGAACAAAACAAGCTCTGGTGAACATCCTCTAACTGATCAGAAAGTGCATAAATATACAGTACCAGTCAAAAGTTTGGACACACCTACTCATTCAAGGGTTTTTCTTTATGTTTAATATTTTCCACATTGTAAAATAATAGTGAAGACATCAAAACTATGAAATAACACACATGGAATCATGTAGTAACCAATAAGTGTTAAACAAATACAAATATATTTTATATTTGAGATTCTTCAAAGTAGCCACCCTTTGCCTTGAAAACAGCTTTGCACACTCTTGGCATTCTCTCAACCAGCATGAGGAATGCTTTTCCAACAGTCTTGAAGAAGTTCCCACATATGCTGAGCACTTGTTGGCTGCTTTTAATTCACTCTGCAGTCCAACTCATCCCAAACCATCTCAATTGGGTTGAGGTCGGGTGATTGTTTGCAGCAATTAGACCATGAAGGCCTGATTCACACAGTCTCCTCTGAACAGTTGATGTTGAGACATGTCTGTTACTTGAACTCTGTGAAGAATTTATTTGGGCTGCAATTTCTGAGGCTGGTAACTCTAATGAACTTATCCTCTGCAGCAGAGGTAACTCTGGGTCTTCCTTTCCTGTGGTGGTCCTCATGAGAGCCAGTTTTATCATAGCGCTTGATGGTTTTTGCGACTGCACTTGAAGAAACTTTCAAAGTTCTTGAATTTTTCCGAATTGACTGACCTTCATGCCTTAGTGATGATGGACTGTCATTTCTCTTTGCTTATTTGAGCTGTTCTTGCCATAATATGGACTTGGTCTTTCACCAAATAGGGCTGTCTTCTGTATACCATCCCTACCTTGTCACAACACAGCTGATTGGCTCAAACGCATTGAGGAAAGACTTACACAAATGAACTTTAAACAAGGCACACCTATTAGTTGAAATGCATTCCAGGTGACTGCCTCATGAAGCTGGTTGAGAGAATGCCAAGCGTGTGCAAAGTTGTCATTGAGGCAAAAGGTGGCTACTTTGAAGAATCTCAAATGTAAAATTTATCTTCACTATTATTGTCCAATGTAGAAAATAATACAGATGAAGAAAAACCCTTGAATGAGTAGGTGTGTCCAAACATTTGACTGGTACTGTGTATATCTATTTTTTTGTAGTTGATATCTTCAGAGCTGATGTTGGATATGACTGCTTAGATTAGCTGTGTAGTATGTTGTTTGGAGGTTGACCACAGTATCAACGGTATAGATAATGAAGTCCAATATACTAGAGGTCTTAATGGACTGTTGTTTGTCAGAATAAGATTTCTCCAAACCACTGCTGAAGGATTGTGTTGATCTGTTCAATTTTCCATTAAATAATGAACTGTTTGCTGCAGTGTGACTCAAACATCTGATCCCCATTAAATATATTGAATTAGCCCAGGAACCTGCTGGCTCCAGTCATACGATATCATATTGACTGCAGCAGTCAATGAGAGGAACGATTTGAGAGCCACTTATAAGTACATGAGGACCAAGAACTATAGACAAGGTATATCTTATATTATAAACTGGGTGGTTTGAGACCTGAATACTGATTGGCTGACAGTCATGGTATATCAGACCATACACCATATGTATGGCAAAACATTTCTTTTTACAGCTCTAATTACGTTGGTAACCAGTTTATAATAGCAATAAGGCACCTAAGGGCTGTGTCCAGGCACTCTGCGTTGCGTGGTACCTAAGAATATTGGCCATATACCACACCTCCTCTGGCCTTATTGCTTAAATAAGAGACTGGGTGCATATGACACTGATATCAACAATGTATCATATTAAATAGTTAAAATCAGTGTCATGAGGCCAGTGATGCAGTGATCTAAGTTCTGCTATGCTACGATAACTGCAGGCAGCCAGTATCTATTTAGAGAGCTGGTGTTTGACGGAAAAGCTCATCTGCACACACAGACACATGCACAGTCTCTCTCACACTCACACACACAAACACACACACATCACACGTAAGTGTAGCCAATTGAGTTCATGTTCACGCTCATGTTCAACCCTCCTCACTCCACTGCGGCCCTAGAGAACTGAAATGGCCCTCTTGTCTCCTAAAGAGTCTTCTCTATAGCCCCAGCCAGAGCCCGTGAACCTGCGAATTACAATGTAAATGTATTATCAACAGCTTTTGGTGCCAATATGGCCGATAGTGTGCTGAACCTACTGAGCTCTGGTGAAAACAGCATTATGAATCCTGCTGAAACTCATTTTAAAGAGTGTGGCTGTACAATATTAGCTAGTTTCTTTCTCCGCCCGACCGCCACTTGCGTTGTCTTTCACATGACTCACTGATAGTCATTAGAGTTTTGAATGTCAAGCAGCAGCAGATAACATACTGGATGGAAATAACTTTGTAGCCAGCGGGTGACAGACACTCTACCAGTTCCCAATAGGGTTGGAAGGGAAGGGCGGCTAGCTGCTAGCGGAAAGGTACTGTACTGTAGCAGCCATGCTAGGACATTTATAATGGCTGTGCACTTTAGCGCTGATATTTACGTGACAGCAGCGTCTCTGAAATGAGCTTCTGGTATGTAGAATATTCACTAATATCATCCATTAATTATGGAGATGAGGCACCCTTCATTACCATGATAGATGGGGAAAGAACACCTGCGTCATTTTATTATTCAAATGCATTACTGAGGGAAAATGCAAAGCAGCAGAGATGTTATCATGGTTCAAACTAAAGGCCAGAGATGTGGGCGACTGTTCGGGGAACATTGAAGAGTTAGCGATCGTAGGTCTGTGAGTGGATGTTTACATGAGGTGGTCTGCCAGTGCTAGTGTGGGAGCATTCACCATAGTGGGTTATTTATTTCCTTAGGATTCTGTGTTATTGTGGGGGGGGGGGAGGGTTGTGTAGACAGTGTAGCTACACGTTTAGTGGTTTGTGTGAGGGCAGACGGGGTGGGGGAAGGGGTTGTGTAGACAGTGTAGCTACACGTTCAGTGGTTTGTGTGAGGGCAGACGGGGTGGGGGAAGGGGTTGTGTAGACAGTGTAGCTACACGTTTAGTGGTTTGTGTGAGGGCAGACGGGGTGGGGGAAGGGGTTGTGTAGACAGTGTAGCTACACGTTTAGTGGTTTGTGTGAGGGCAGACGGGGTGGGGGAAGGGGTTGTGTAGACAGTGTAGCTACACGTTTAGTGGTTTGTGTGAGGGCAGACGGGGTGGGGGAGGGGTTGTGTAGACAGTGTAGCTACACGTTTAGTGGTTTGTGTGAGGGCAGACGGGGTGGGGGAAGGGGTTGTGTAGACAGTGTAGCTACACGTTTAGTGGTTTGTGTGAGGGCAGACGGGGTGGGGGAAGGGGTTGTGGGCTCAGCGGTGTGATCGGCAGACGTCTGTGGGGGGTTTCTAATGATCTATAAATAAGTGATCTGATTGGTCTAATGAGGAGTGACTCATCACATAGCTGAGGGTGGCTAATTACACAAGACTTCACTCAGACACACAAGGAGAGAGACTCACACGCACAGAGGGTTGAGAGGTCACGCTAGAATGAGCAGAAGCTGTCAGGGATTCACACTGTCGTGCTGAGAAGGAGACTAAAATAACCTGCGACACTGTTACTGAGATCAACGGTGGTACAAAATGGAGTAGGGAACGTGTGGAGGGGAATATACACTCAGATACACACTTTCCTTACACAGACTGGTCTGAGATCAGCACTGGTACTATACCAATAAATTAATTTTTAAGTGGACATATGAAGTGGACTACACAATACTAGATGACCAATGTCCTTGTAGTGAACTTAGTTATGACTCTCTCCTCCCTCCCATAAAGGTACCTGATGCTATCCTCAAGTGCCAGAGGGCTGGCATCACCGTCCGCATGGTTACCGGGGACAACATCAACACCGCCCGTGCCATAGCAACCAAGTGTGGCATCCTGTTGCCAGGCGAGGACTTCTTGTGTCTGGAGGGCAAAGAGTTCAACCAGCTGATCCGTAATGACCAGGGAGAGGTGAGACACACCACATGACTTTTATTTTGAAAGGGGGACTTTTATAATGATATGATAGAGGTGAGACTGTCATGGGGACGTAAATTATATAGTAGTAGAGATGCAGCCCCTCTGACACTGTGTACTCCTGTGCTCTAGGTGGAGCAAGAGCGTCTGGACAAGGTGTGGCCCAAGCTGCGTGTGCTGGCTCGTTCCTCTCCTACTGACAAACACACTCTGGTCAAAGGTGGGTTAAAGCTGTCACATATCTCTCCTTTTCTTGTTTCCCCTCCCGTTTCCTTCCAGAAATGTGTCATCTCTTTCTTGTGTGATAGACACACACACACATTGGACCCGGGGGTCTGTAGCACTGCCACCCCCCTCAGCCCAACCCAGTTCTCTTCAAAGACTAGCCCGTTTCATCTCAGTTGGGGGGCAATGGAGGGGTGGAAAGAGAGAAGGATGGGCCAGGGAAAGCATAATGTAGGTGTGGGTCATGAATATGGACACTTGACTAGAAGACTAACCGAAAGAAACACTGAAGCTAATTAAATGGGAAAAAGGCCTTTTCAAAATATTGGGGGACAGCATTTGTTATGTTCCTCCCAAATAATGTGATTCCATGGGTGTCTGTCTCAGTGAATATTTATACTGCTGTCCTGTGTGTTGAGATCTGAGGGGTGTGGTATTGTTCCTCTCCCTCAGGTATCATGGACAGCACCGTCCTCGAGACACGACAGGTGGTGGCTGTGACAGGCGACGGAACTAACGATGGCCCCGCCCTGAAGAAGGCTGATGTTGGATTTGCTATGGTAACTCTCTCCATTCATATCAGTGTATACGGTTCCCTTGTCACTGCGTTCCTTATGTTTTTACCCCTTAGAGAAAACCTATCAAGTAATTACAATTACACTACAGCCATGAAAAGCTCATGTTGCCCAAACCTTATCTCTGCAACTCTCCAATTTACTCCAAAGTGCCTCCATTACGATGGCTGTGTAATTAGATATTAAATCAATAGTAATGCTTGGATAAATCTGCTTATCACCAGACAAACCCCTACATTCACATACACTGTACCCTAAGTAGAAGCACCTCTGGGTTTGAGGATTACAGAATAGGAGTGAGTGAGATTGTGTGAGTTACACCCACAATAACATCTGCTAAATATGTGTATGTGACCAATACATTTTTTTTTTTGCATCTGATTCTGCTAGTTAATCAGACAGACGGAGACAGAGAGGGAGACAGACAGACAGAGACAGACCCAGAGAGAAAGAGAGACAGACTCAGGGAGAGAGAGAGACAGATTCAGAGAGAGAGAGAGATAGAGAGACAGACCCAGAGAGAGAGAGAGAACACACACCATTGTAAATACAACCCATATTTATGCTTATTTATTTTATCTTG
Source organism: Oncorhynchus tshawytscha (assembly GCF_018296145.1). Classification (NCBI taxonomy): domain Eukaryota; kingdom Metazoa; phylum Chordata; class Actinopteri; order Salmoniformes; family Salmonidae; genus Oncorhynchus; species Oncorhynchus tshawytscha. The sequence continues at coordinate 55,588,982 of NC_056435.1, forward strand.
TGTCCTTTACCATTTGTACATTGTTAAAACACTGTATATATATAATATGACATTTGTCATGTCTTTATTGTTTTTAAACTTCTGTATGTGTAATGTTTACTGTTAATTTGTATTGTTTATTTCACTTTATATATTCACTTTCTATATTATCTACCTCACTTGCTTTGGCAATGTTAACACCTGTTTCCCATGCCAATAAAGCCCTTGAATTGAAATTGAATTGACTTGAATTGAGAGAGAGAGAGAGACAGACCCAGAGAGAGAGAGAGAGAGACAGACACAGAGAGAGAGAGAGAGAGAGAGAGACCCAGAGAGAGAGAGACAGACCCAGAGAGAGAGAGAGACAGACAGACCCAGAGAGAGAGAGAGACAGATCCAGAGAGAGAGAGAGAGACAGACCCAGAGAAGAGACAGACCCAGAGAGAGAGAGAGAGAGAGAGAGAGAGAGAGAGAGAGAGAGAGAGAGAGAGAGACAGACCCAGAGAGAGAGAGAGAGAGAGACAGACCCAGAGAGAGAGAGAGAGAGAGACAGACCCAGGGAGAGAGAGAGACAGACCCAGAGAGAGAGAGACAGACCCAGAGAGAGAGAGAGAGACAGACCCAGAGAGAGAGAGACAGACCCAGAGAGAGAGAGAGAGAGAGAGACAGACCCAGAGAGAGAGAGAGAGAGACAGACCCAGAGAGAGAGAGTGAGACAGACCCAGAGAGAGAGAGTGAGACAGACCCAGAGAGAGAGAGAGAGAGAGAGAGAGAGAGACAGACCCAGAGAGAGAGAGACAGACCCAGAGAGAGAGAGACAGACCCAGTGAGAGAGAGAAAGAGAGAGAGAGACAGACCGAGAGAGAGAGAGAGAGAGAGAGAGAGAGAGAGACAGACCCAGAGAGAGAGAGACAGACCCAGAGAGAGAGAGACAGACCCAGAGAGAGAGAGAGAGAGAGAGAGAGACAGACCCAGAGAGAGAGAGAGAGACAGATCCAGAGAGAGAGACAGACCCAGAGAGAGAGACAGACCCAGAGAGAGAGAGAGAGAGAGAGAGAAAGAGACAGACCCAGAGAGAGAGAGAGAGAGAGAGACAGACCCAGAGAGAGAGAGAGAGACAGACCCAGAGAGAGAGAGAGAGAGAGACAGACCCAGAGAGAGAGAGAGAGAGAGAGAGAGACAGACCCAGGAAGAGAGAGACAGACCCAGAGAGAGAGAGAGAGACAGACAGACCCAGAGAGAGAGAGAGAGAGAGAGAGACGGACCCAGAGAGAGAGAGAGAGAGACAGACCCAGAGAGAGAGAGTGAGACAGACCCAGAGAGAGAGAGACAGACCCAGTGAGAGAGAGAAAGAGAGAGAGAGACAGACCGAGAGAGACAGACCCAGAGAGAGAGAGAGAGAGAGAGAGAGAGAGAGAGAGACAGACCCAGAGAGAGAGAGAGAGAGAGAGACAGACCCAGAGAGAGAGAGAGCGAGAGAGAGACAGACCCAGAGAGCGAGAGAGAGAGACCCAGAGAGAGAGACAGACCCAGAGAGCGAGAGAGAGAGACCCAGAGAGCGAGAGAGAGAGACCCAGAGAGAGAGACCCAGAGAGAGAGACAGACCCAGAGAGCGAGAGAGAGAGAGACCCAGAGAGAGAGACAGACCCAGAGAGCGAGAGAGAGAGAGAGACAGACCCAGAGAGAGAGACAGACCCAGAGAGAGAGAGCGACCCAGAGAGAGAGACAGACCCAGAGAGAGAGACAGACCCAGAGAGAGAGACAGACCCAGAGAGAGAGACAGACCCAGGGAGAGAGACAGACCCAGAGAGAGAGAGACAGACCCAGAGAGAGAGAGACAGACCCAGAGAGAGAGCGAGACCCAGAGAGAGAGAGAGACAGACAGACAGACGGAGAGACAGACAGACGGACAGACAGACAGACGGAGAGACAGACAGACGGAGAGACAGACAGACGGAGAGACAGACAGACGGAGAGAGAGACAGACGGAGAGAGAGAGAGACAGACGGAGAGAGAGACAGACAGACAGACAGACGGAGAGAGAGGCAGACAGACAGACGGAGAGAGAGAGAGACAGATGGAGAAAGAGAGAGGGAGACAGACGAAGGGAGAGAGGTAGACAGATGGAGAAAGAGAGAGAGAGGGAGACAGACGAAGGGAGAGAGGGAGACAGACGGAGAAAGAGAGAGAGGGAGACAGATGGAGAAAGAGAGAGGGAGACAGACGGAGAAAGAGAGAGGGAGACAGATCGAGAAAGAGAGAGGGAGAAAGAGGGAGACAGATGGAGAAAAGAGAGGGAGACAGACGGAGAAAGAGAGAGGGAGAGAGAGGGAGAAAGAGAGAGGGAGACAGATGGAGAAAGAGAGAGGGAGACAGATGGAGAAAGAGAGAGGGAGACAGACAGAGAAAGAGAGAGGGAGACAGATGGAGAAAGAGAGATGGAGAAAGAGAGAGGGAGACAGACGGAGAAAGAGAGAGGGAGACAGACGGAGAAAGAGAGAGGGGGACAGACGGAGAAAGAGAGAGGGAGAAAGAGAGAGGGAGACAGATGGAGAAAGAGAGATGGAGAAAGAGAGAGAGAGGGAGACAGACGAAGGGAGAGAGGGAGACAGATGGAGAAAGAGAGAGGGAGACAGACGGAGAAAGAGAGAGGGAGACAGATGGAGAAAGAGAGAGGGAGACAGATGGAGAAAGAGCGAGGGAGACAGATGGAGAAAGAGAGAGGGAGACAGACGGAGAAAGAGAGAGGGAGACAGACGGAGAAAGAGAGAGGGAGACAGATGGAGAAAGAGAGAGAGAGGGAGACAGACGGAGGGAGAGAGGGAGACAGATGGAGAAAGAGAGAGGGAGAAAGAGAGAGGGAGACAGATGGAGAAAGAGAGAGGGAGACAGACGGAGAAAGAGAGAGGGAGACAGACGGAGAAAGAGAGAGGGAGAAAGAGAGAGGAAGACAGACGGAGAAAGAGAGAGGGAGACAGACGGAGAAAGAGAGAGGGAGACAGACGGAGAAAGAGAGAGGGAGACAGATGGAAAGAGGAAGAAAATGTTATGCACAGTAATTGAAAATGGAAAGGATAATGATATAGCCCCGGGCGTTATTTGCCCTAAATCTCCTGTCTAAACGAAGGATTGCGGAGAAATAAAATACTTTTTAATAGCTAAGCCTTTCTCTCCTACCCTTCTCCAAAGTGAATTGATTCACATGATTGTGAAGAGAAAAGGGCAGGTGTCAGAGGGGTCAAATGCAGAGCCAACCTATAATGAAATGCTGATAGGTTGCTTGTAGGCACACTCGTTCTTTTCAACAGGACTCAAACTTTGACACAACACCGTGGCTAGGTTTCTCACCATCATCCACCTGGCTGATGCACGGCAGCCATTTTGTGCTGAACCACTAACCACTCAACAGCTGTGGGGTGTTACACTTTGATGGTGGATGATGTGAGTTCCCCATACAGTATAGCAATTGAGATCTAATGAAAAGTGCTACATAAATGCAATTCATTTTAAATAAAGAGAATATACATTTTTTTAAATGTACTTATATAACAATTTTCAACGAATCTCCATGTGCATAAAAAGTTAAACAACCACCAACAAAAATGTAAATGATGGAGATGGAAAGTGTCAGTTGGGATGAAGTTTAGTCAGTTTGGGCTGAAAACAGTGTAGGTTCAGTGGAGGGTGCGTATGTAAAACCGTATGAAAATGATTGGAACCATCACAGATACAACCATCGTCATTAGCCTCATTGTAATCCCCATAGATTTAACCCCTCCATCTCTGTCTCCTGATAGGGTATCGCCGGTACGGACGTGGCTAAGGAAGCGTCAGATATCATTCTGACTGACGATAACTTCACTAGCATCGTCAAGGCTGTCATGTGGGGCCGCAATGTCTATGACAGCATCTCCAAGTTCCTCCAGTTCCAGCTCACTGTCAACGTGGTGGCCGTCATCGTGGCCTTCACTGGCGCCTGCATCACGCAGGTAACACACTTACCAAAGTTAACATGGGGATGCTTTCATTTTCTCCCACTCCAATCTTTCTCTATCTCTCTACCGTCCTGTTTCTATCTATTTTATATTTCAATAATTTAGCAGATGCTCTTATCCAGATTTACAGGAGCAATTAGGGTTAAGTACGTTGCTTAAGGGTGCATCATGCTTCTCTCTCCAGGACTCTCCTCTGAAAGCGGTGCAGATGTTGTGGGTTAACCTGATCATGGACACCCTGGCTTCCCTGGCTCTAGCCACCGAGCCCCCCACTGAGTCACTGTTGCTGAGGAAGCCGTACGGCCGCAACAAGCCCCTAATCTCTCGCACCATGATGAAGAACATCCTGGGTCATGCCGTCTACCAGCTCACAATCATCTTCACCCTCTTGTTCGCTGGTGAGACCATCACACACTGGAACAAACAGAGTTAGACCGAACTGGAACAAACAGAGTTAGACCGAACTGGAACAAACAGAGTTAGACCGAACTGGAACAAACAGAGTTAGACCGAACTGGAACAAACAGAGTTAGACCGAACTGGAACAAACAGAGTTAGACCGAACTGGAACAAACAGAGTTAGACCGAACTGGAACAAACAGAGTTAGACCGAACTGGAACAAACAGAGTTAGACCGTACTGGAACAAACAGAGTTAGACCGAACTGGAACAAACAGAATTAGACCAAACTGGAACAAACAGAATTAGACCAAACTGGAACAAACAGAGTTACGACTGGAACACATGGGGTTAAACCACACTGGAACACACGGGTTACGACCACACTGGAACACACAGGGTTAGACCACACTGGAACACACAGGTTATGACCACACTGGAACACACAGGGTTAAGACCACACTGGAACACACAGGGTTAAGACCACACTGGAACACACGGGGTTAGACCACACTGGAACACACAGCTTTAAGACCACACTGGAACACATGGAGTTAGACATCACTGGAACACATGGGGTTAAGACCACACTGGAACACACAGGGTTAAGACCACACTGGAACACATGGGGTTAAGACCTCACTGGAACACACAGGGTTAAGACCACCGTGGAACACATGGAGTTAGACATCACTGGAACACATGGGGTTACGACCACACTGGAACACACAGGTTTAAGACCACACTGGAACACATGGGGTTAGACCACACTGGAACACACATGGTTAAGACCACACTGGAACACATGGTGTTAGACCACACTGGAACACACAAGGTTAAGACCACACTGGAACACGCAGGGTTAAGACCACACTGGAACACATGGGGTTAGACTTCACTGGAACACACAGGGTTAAGACCACACTGGAACACATGGGGTTAGACCACACTGGAACACACAGGGTTAAGACCACACTGGAACACATGGAGTTAGACATCACTGGAACACACAGGGTTAAGACCACACTGGAACACATGGGGTTAAGACCACACTGGAACACATGGGGTTAAGACCACACTGGAACACATGGGGTTAAGACCACACTGGAACACATGGGGTTAAGACCACACTGGAACACATGGGGTTAAGACCACACTGGAACACATGGGGTTAAGACCACACTGGAACACATGGAGTTAGACCACACTGGAACACACAGGGTTAAGACCACACTGGAACACACAGGGTTAAGACCACACTGGAACACATGGAGTTAGACCACACTGGAACACATAGAGATAGACCACACTGGAACACACAGGGTTAAGACCACACTGGAACACACAGGGTTAAGACCACACTGGAACACACAGGGTTAAGAACACACTGGAACACATGGGGTTAGGAAAATATAGTGCCTTTGGAAGTTTTTCAGACCCCTTGACTTTTTCCACATTTTGTGACATCCTTATTCTAAAATTGGTTAAATAAATAAAAATCCTTAGCAGTCTACACACAATACACCATAATGAATCATTGAGAACGGGTTTTTAGCAAATAAAATAAAATTGTGGGGAAAAAAACATATTTACTTTCTAATGTGGCTTTTTTGAAAGATATCATGTAGTAGAACTGCATAAGTGTTGCTCTACAGTTTCTGGAGGACTGAGTTTTGAAATCAGTGGAATTAGAGTATGATAGCAAAGGAGATTGTTGCAAATATGTAAACAGAGTCGAAAAGAGAACACACAGAAGGCTGTTTTATTAAACACTTCTCTCAGGATTACATCTTCAAACTAAGGGCAACCATGGCATCCGTGACATAGAGGGAGAAGCATCCATCCATGTATACGGGTTAGATAGTCTAGCTAGCTACATTTTCAAATATGACATGTTTTTAATTTTGTCAGAAACTCGTTTTCATTTCGAGTTAAAGTGTACTGTTAGCTAGCTAGCTAACGTTATCTGTCTGGCTCGCTAGCTAACATTACATTTATGATCTGTGTAGTAATGTTATTCGTATCTCAGAACAATTTGCCTTGCTAGTTATAGCCTAATATTAGCTAGCTAACAATGAACATGGTTGGTTAGCTACTTGCAGATTCAGGGTAGCAACATTATGAGATGGGATTATGGTTAACTGTTTAGCTTGCTAGCTAGCTACATGTCTAAACTCCACTATTCAAGTAACAATTTCAATAGAATGTTCCTGATGTCACTGCGACAACTGTCGATAAACTTATCTGGTAAATTCACTCTGTCTTTCTACTCCGATTTCAGAGCACGCTTGTCTGTGTGCCAGAGTGCAAAATAACTGACTAATCTATGATGCTCAACACCCGTTGAATATGACCGGTGTCAGTAAATGTTGGCAAAAAAGCACAATTAAATTGTTGCCAGCAGCACAGTTGCAGTCACCAACGCTCTGGATAACATAAAAACAGCCTAACCAGCTCTGCTACGGCGAGTAAAATGGTCAGAGTGAGGTGTTCTCTCATTTGTGTCTGGAAGTAGCTAGTAAGCTAGCCAACATTAGCCAGTTAGCTTGGGTGCTTGACTGCTGTTGTTAGGTCAGAACGCTTAGATCAACCCTACTCCTCGGCCAGAGCATCCAGTGTGGCTCTGAATGCTCCGAGAGCGAAACACTGAATTTACAAACAGAAAATCAAGCAATCTGGTTTACAAACACCCAGAGCGCACTCTGGCACTCCATGTTTAGTACATGTCCTCACATGTGAATCCTTAAAGAGATGGGTGGGGCTAAAGCTTAAGAGGGTGTGAACGATGCTGAATGGGTGTAGACAAAACAAGGGTGCTCCAGTAGCTGTACTAAAAGATTTTCTCAAAAGTGAGGTTAAAAGTTGATCAACTTTCAAAGCAGAATTACTTTCCCATTGTTCCTCAACTGTAGTGTATGATATACCATTTTCTAGCTCTGTCTCTACTTTTAGACAATGTCAGGTTATGGCGATATAGGACTCGTTTTACTGTGGACATAGATACTTTTGTACCTGTTTCCTCCAGCATCTTCACAAGGTCCTTTGCTGTTGTTATTGGATATATTTGCACTTTTCACACCAAAGTACGTTCATCTCTAGGAGACAGAACGCGTCTCCTTCCTGACCGGTATGATGGCTGCGTGGTCCCATGGTGTTTATACTTGCGTACTATTGTTTGTACAGTTGAACGTGGTACCTTCAGACGTTTGGAAATTGCTCCCAAGGATGAACCAGACTTGTGGAGGTCTACAATTGTTTTTCTGAGGTCTTGGATGATTTCTTTTGATTTTCCCATGATGTCAAGCAAAGAGGCACTGAGTTTGAAGGTAGGCCTTGGAATACATCCACAGGTACACCTCCAGTTGACTATATTTTTGTATAGAACATTTCTGGGCAGAACTGAAAAAGCGTGTGCGAGCAAGGAGGCCTACCAACCTGACTCAGTTACACCAGCTCTGAAAGGAGGAATGGACCAAAATTCACCAAACTTATTGTGGGAAGCTTGTGTGAAGGCTACATGAAACATTTGACCCAAGTTAAACTATTTAAAGGCAATGCTACCAAATACTTTTTGAGAGTATGTAAACTTCTGGGAATGTGATGAAATAAATAAAAGCTGAAATGAATCAGCTATTATTCTGACATTTCACATTCTTAAAATAAAGTGGTGATCCTAACTGACCTAAGACAGGGAATTTTTACTAGGATTAAAGGTCAGGAATTGTGAAAAACTGAGTTTAAATGTATTTGGCTAAGGTGGATGTAAACTTCCGACTTCAACTGTATATATGCATTATAAGGTTTAATATTGTTCCCCAGTTATTTTCTAGTCTTTGCTTCTTATAAGAAATGGTCTGAGAGATGTGTGAGTTAATGTTGTCAAAACAGGTTGTCTGTGAGAAAGCGCGTCAAGGCTAAAAGAGATTCATAGACACAGAACCCTGTAGGTGAGTGAAAGAGGTAAGAGACAAGTCAGACGTACCACTATAAAGCAACTACGGGAGTGGAAAATTACTGCTGAGCCCTTAGAAAACACTGGAACTATTGTTCTCTCCTGCAAGTTTGTATAACTGTATATGCATGGGCTTGGTCTCATGAGTAGAAGGTGTTGATGTAGGCAGTTACATCACTAGGGGTTGACTGCAAGCATAATTAAAGCAACTTGGACTTTTCCTATTTTGCAGAACTCAGGAGAGACATCAGTTGTATGTTTGATCTTTGACTTCGTTCTACAGCTGTATTTTAATTACAATTGATATGATTTATAAGTGCACATTTTGAGTATTCCTTATTTGTTAAGTAAATAACGGAGCCCAGAAAAGTGGAACCCTCGTTTACCCAAAGTGAAACCAAGTTATTTATAGCCCAGTTTAGAATAATGGTGTTGTACCAAAGCACTTCTCTGCACACCATTCAATTCTAAAATGAATATTCTAGGTCTTTTCTTGATTTATCATTAGTCTCCAGTTAGTCCAGCGTAAATTAACAATATTCAACATATTCTGGAGGTCATCTTCTGTCTCGGCAAGGAGAACTATGTCATCAGCATACAACAGGTTGCCCAGGAATATATCCGCAACTTCATCATTGACCTGAACACTGGCAACTGGAGCCCGATAAAGAGCCCATTCTAATTAGTCTATAAGCAAGGAGGTCTCGTCACCTCGACAAAAGCCTTCTGAAAATCAATAAAACAGGCAAAAGTTGGTTCTCTCTTGAATTCTAGCCCAGACCACTGTGTAGACAGAATGAATAGGTGTGGTCTATACGCACATTTCCACTTTTGATGTGGAAATGCCCCTTCTTCACTTCCATTAATATTTTGTCCCAGTACCGTGTTACCTTCAGATGGGTCACTTGTGGGGATCGTAGAGTAAAACGGAAAGTACGATCTTTCCATAGATGGGTCATATTAATGTGTAGCTCAAACTGTTCGGATGCTACAGACAAAAGTTGGTAGATCTGTGGTACTAACTTCAGACGAGTCGAGTGACACTTGTGAGGGCCGTTGAGCAAAACAGAGAACACCACCTTGTTCATGAGTTTCATATTTCCATAGAGGGGTCATATCTGTTTGTAGCCCAAAACCGTTCGGACGCTACAGACATTTTTGTGAAAATACACATTTTCAGGATGTCTCCTGGTCTGACAAACGACACTGTAGCTCTGCCACTTTCCAGATGTAGATGCAGAAGGCTGACATTGGCGGACGTAGTGATTGAGACACAGCCTATACAACAACAAAAAACATATCTCTAACTTAAACTGACGGATTTTGATGGGGATTTTTTTATTATGCTAAATTAAAGAGATGTTTGCTTAAACAAAAAGTGATTTAACATCACATATAACTGTTATCCTGTTTGCTCTTCCCCCTCTCCCAGGAGAGAACATCTTTAATATCGACAGTGGGCGCAACGCACCACTCCACTCGCCGCCCTCGGAGCACTACACCATCGTGTTCAACGTGTTTGTCATGATGCAGCTGTTCAATGAGATCAATGCCAGGAAGATCCACGGAGAGAGGAACGTTTTTGAGGCCATCTACCGTAACCCCATATTCTGTAGTGTGGTCCTGGGAACCTTCGTCCTGCAGGTACAAACACACATACTGTACATACTGTAGACACACACACAGACAGACATAAACTCGCACACATAAACACACGCATCACACACAGTCTTGTACAGCTACCCTTGTGGGGACACACAATTCAGTCTCATTTCAAATTATATTTTCCCTAACCCCTAACCCTAAACTTAACCCTAACTCGTACTCTTACCCTAACCTTAACCCTAACCCTAACCTTAACCCCAAAACATAAACTTAACCCTAAACCTAAACTTAACCCTAAACCTAAACTGAACCCTAACTCCTAACCCTTAACATAATTCTAACCCTAACAAAAATTCTAAACTCAACCCTAAACCCCCTAGAAATATAATTTGACCTCGTGTGGACTAACAAAATGTCACAAGAATAGTTAATCACGTCCCACACACACACACACACACACACACACACACACACACACACACACAGACTGTAAACCCAGGCCTGGAATTTCATGATTTTATGGGCAAGGCCATTTAGCCTTCAATTAAATACTAGCTATTCTGTTAATAAAAAACACATGTGTATGTTAATGTACGTACATATTTAGTCTACATGTCAAAGTGTAGGTGATAGCATTTACGCTACCGTTCAAAAGTTTGGGGTCACTTAGAAATGTCCTTGTTTTCCATGAAAACATACATGAAATGGGTTGCAAAATGAATAGGAAATATAGTCAAGACGTTGACATGGTTATAAATAATGATTTTTAATTGAAATAATAATTGTGTCCTTCAAACTTTGCTTTTGTCAAATAACCCTCCATTAAATAATCCTCCAGTAATCGAGCCCCCGCAATGGAGGATCCTCCATTTGCGACCTTTGGCATTCTAGTTGTCAATTTGTTGAGGTAATCTGAAGAAATTTCACCCCATTCTTCCTGAAGCACCTCCCACAAGTTGGATTGACTTGATGGGCACTTCTTACGTACCATACAGTCAAGCTGCTCCCACAACAGCTCAATAGGGTTGAGATCCAGTGACTGTGCGAACCACTCCATTATAGACAGAATACCAGCTGATTGCTTCTTCCCTAAATAGTGATTTCATAGTTTGGAGCTGTGCTTTGGGTCATTGTCCTGTTGTAGGAGGAAATTGTCTCCAATTAAGCGCCGTCCACAGGGTATGGCAATGTGTTGCAAAATGGAGTGATAGCCTTCCTTCTTCAAGATCCCTTTTACCCTGTACAAATCTCCCACTTTACCACCACCAAAGCACCCCCATCACATTGCCTCCACCATGCTCGACAGATGGCATCAAGCACTTAGGGTTGGACCTTTACAGCAACAACAAAAAAACATTTCAAAATAAGGAGGAGGGGCATGAGTCACTCACCAAGTCTGCTTTTTCCTTGGATATTTGTTGCTGCTCTTGACTGATTCAAGCAGTCCTTTGTCCTTTTGCAAAGCTAGAGAGAAGTCCTTACATGACAAGTCACAGTTCACAGATATTTGAATGACATTTTTGATCAGCTCTGTTCTGCATCTGTTTCTTGAGTCTGACAATTTAATGGTCATCAGAGAGAAAATCCTCAATACAAAGGCTTTTGAGCCTGGCACACTGAGGACAAAAGAGTCAATCCTGAACATGTTGATCAAGTTGGCTTTCCCTAGGTTTTGGTAAACTGCCACCCACTTCTCACTGGTAGATTTTGTGGTATCCTGTCTGGTATTCTGTATTACCTCCCGGCTAACACAACACTCTTCATAGAGTTGGTCCATACTGACTATCTGTCATTTTGAGGGCAACCACCACCTGCTCCAGGTTAGTGAAGGAGAGCTCCTCATAGAGGCTGGTCAGTTTCAGTTTCAACAGGACATTTTCTGGTGAGAAGTCAAACCACTTGTCAATGTATGTAATGACAGTGTCATAGAACTTCACAAAGTCCTGTTGCTGCTTAGACCTTTGTGCTGGCAATTGTTTGTCCATCCGCTGCTTGGTCTGGTATCCAAAAAAGCTGTCCTGTTTCTGCTGAAGCATCTTCATTTTGAACTTTTGGACTTCCTCTAAAGTTGGCATTGGTATTATCTGCTGCTTAGGTTGTGATGTGTCTAATGTCCAGTTCATGCTTTTCCAGACAGTTCATCAGATCTTGATGTTTGCCATTTGCAGTTTCATCACTGTCTCATAAAAGTCAAGTAACTTGCACTGCGCTCCATCAGACACAGAGAAATCTCACGCACACTGGAAGCATGTTCCTATTTCCCTTGTTTGAGGCATCACTGAGAAATACACCGGCTCACCTTCGGTCGGGGACAGATCATCCAAAATATCTTGCACCGTCTTTGGTCCTAAAACATTCATTGTAATCATTTCAGATTTTGTTCTTCCCAAGTGCATCTTCTTTGCAACATTTGAGTCATGAAACAAAGCACAGTTGAGCTTAACAAGACAGTCGGTGCTGTTGTGGCTGAGTCCATGTTTAACCGTATGGTACACATACAAGACGTCACTAAGAATGCACCAATGTGTGCACAACTGAGCAAGAGGACAAGTACATGAGAGTGTCTAGTTTGAGAAACAGACATTAAATAGTGCCCGCAAAACACCAGTCTCAACGTCAACAGTGAAGAGGCGACTCCGGGATGCTGGCCTTCTAGGCAGAGTTGCAAAGAAAAAGCCTTATTTCAGACTGCCCAATAAGATGTGCAAAAGAGCACAGACACTGGACAGAGGAAGTTTGGAAGAAAGTGTTATGGGCAGACTAATCGAAGTTTGAGGTGTTGAAAGAAGAACATTTGTGAGACCAGATCTCAACCCTATTGAGCTGTTGTGGGAGCAGGTTGACTGTATGGTACGTAAGAAGTGCCCATCAACCCAATCCAAATTGTGGGGGGTGCTTCAGGATGCATGGGGTGAAATCTCTTCAGATTACCTCAACAAATTGACAACTAGAATGCCAAAGGACTGCAAGGCTGTAATTGCTGCAAATGGAGGATTCTTTGACGATTGCAAAGTTTGAAGGACAAAATTATTATTTCAATTAAAATCATTATTTATAACCTTGTCAACCTCTTGACTATATTTCCTATTCATTTTGCAACTAATTTCATGTATGTTTTCATGGAAAACAAGGACATTTCTAAGTGACCTCAAATTTTTGAAAGGTAGTGTATATATAACTCCCAGTCATTTATTGAGTAAAACACCATCGTTTCTGCATCACTGTACCTTCTTCAGGCTTCTTTAGGATCAACATCTGACAGGGAGTTATATATATATATAGTGTATTTGTTTTTATAGCGTCTTTAGATCTTACCTCTTTCTACATTTCTGAAGGATATTTTAATCTCTGTCATATGAAACCGATCGCATTTTCAGTGCACTTTTGAGAAGGGTGTTTTCTTTTTAATTGCATTTTGGGATATTCACGCTTATAGCCTACTGCTGTGTGCACATTGCTGTGTTTATAATGTTAAGAAATTGCCTAATAGTTGATCAACATTTTAAGCTAAACGTTCTGATCTGTTGCATCAGCCTCATTGCTTTCAAAAGTTTTTTTGATGTACAGTGGTTGTATTAATTTGGGATCTATCATCCCACAACTGACCCAGAGTATGTTTGGAATATTTCTTGCACAGAAGAAGAAGCTGACCAATAGAATAGGTCAACTTTTGTACTATGGGGGATAGTAGATTGACATAGGAGGTGCTTTTGCTCTTCGTTACTCATCTTGTTGGCTAACGAAAAGAACATGTAGACAGTTCTTCTAATATCTTCAATATTCGATAACGATGTGCGCCATTGCATCCCTAATGTGTCCATCTTCACTTGAAGCCTACTTCAGAGCTGCGATGCCTTTGAGATGTACCCGATCAGGTGAGAGGCATTAGCTAATAAGAATTGAGATATCTGAGGGCGCCATGTGAGTTAGAAGTGCTTCAGAATAGGACACAGTGGCCACTTTGGCCCCATAGAAAACCTGTTTTAGAGGGCCTTACGGCCACTGGGCAAGTCGCCGGGAAAGTCGAGACCTGCCGGATTCTACAGGTACTCATTCTGTGGCTCTGTCTCAGATTGTCATTGTCCAGGTCGGAGGGAAGCCCTTCTCCTGCACCGCTCTGACCATCGACCAGTGGCTCTGGTGTGTGTTCATCGGAGTGGGAGAGCTGCTTTGGGGACAGGTAAGACACACAAACACTCACTCTCTCACACAGACACAGATGTAAAATCTCTTCAGCTCCTTGCTTGGGTGTGCGTGCGTAGCTGTGGTGCGCATTTGTATGTATGTGTGTGTGTGCGTGGCTGTGGTGTGTGTGTGTGTGTGCATGGGTGCGTGATGTGTGTGCGTGCATGGCTATGGTGTGTGTGTGCGTGTGTGATGCAGCTGGTACAGTAGGTGCCAGGGAACTGTTGCTACACTAAGACGGGTTCTGGAATACAAAGCAAGCATGTTCCATGGTTACCATCACAACAGTCACCGTGGTAATGAGCACTGGCGCACATAAAATCAGCACTGCCCACATTTACCCGCACCCCAGAGGACGAGAACCCAGCACGATACTCCCTCTACGACTACACACACAAACACACACACGTTCAAAGACCTATGCACATACACTTCTCTCTCTGCACACACACACACACACACACATACACACACAAAATCCTACACTTGCCTGCACACACTCACAGGCATACATACAGAGAAAGAGATCTCATATGGTGTATTGACAGGTAACATACCCTCAAAGATAATCTTCCCCACACAGCCAGTTGTCTGAGTTCAGGTAGGAGGTAGAGAGAGTAGAGAGCGAGACAGGTCATGAGCAGGTGAGCTCCCACCTTTTTTCAGCATGTTTAAAAAATAGATAGATTTAGAGTTAGACAAACTTGGATTTTTTTGGCAGGGACATACAGTGGGGCAAAAAAGTATTTAGTCAGCCACCAATTGTGCATGTTCTCCCACTTAAAAAGATGGGAGAGGCCTGTAATTTTCATCATAGGTACACTTAAACTATGACAGACAAAATGAGGAAAAAAATCCAGAAAATCACATTGTAGGATTTTTAATTAATTTATTTGCAAATTATGGAAAATAAGTATTTGGTCACCTACAAACAAGCATGATTTCTGGCTCTCACAGACCTGTAACTTCTTCTTTAAGAGGCTCCTTTGTCCTCCACTCGTTACCTGTATTAATGGCACCTGTTTGAACTTGTTATCAGTATAAACGACACCTGTCCACAACCTCAAACAGTCACACTCCAAACTCTACTATGGCCAAGACCAAAGAGCTATCAAAGGACACCAGAAACAAAATTGTAGACCTGCACCAGGCTGGGAAGACTGAATCTGCAATAGGTTAGCAGCTTGGTTTGAAGAAATCAACTGTGGGAGCAATTATTAGGAAATGGAAGACACACTGATAATCTTCCTCGATCTGGGGCTCCACGCAAGATCTCACCCCGTGGGGTCAAAATGATCACAAGAACAGTGAGTAAAAATCCCAGAACCACACGGGGGGACCTAGTGAATGACCTGCAGAGAGCTGGGACCAAAGTAACAAAGCCTACCATCAGTAACACACTACGCCGCCAGTGCGTATCCTGCAGTACCAGACGTGTCCCCCTGCTTAAGCCAGTGCATGTCCAGGCCGTTCTGAAGTTTGCTAAAGAGCATTTGGATGATCCAGAAGAAGATTGGGAGAATGTCATATGGTCAGATGAAACCAAAATATTACTTTTTGGTAAAAACTCAACTCGTCGTGTTTGGAGGACAAAGAATGCTGAGTTGCATCCAAAGAACACCATACCTACTGTGAAGCTTTGGGGTGGAAAAATCATGCTTTGGGGCTGTTTTTCTGCAAAGGGACCAGGACGACTGATCCATGTAAAGGAAACAATGAATGGGGCCATGTATCGTGAGATTTTGAGTGAAAACCTCCTTCCATCAGCAAGGTCATTGAAGATGAAACGTGGCTGGGTCTTTCAGCATGACAATGATTCCAAACACACCGCCCGGGCAACGAAGGAGTGGCTTCGTAAGAAGCATTTCAAGGTCCTGGAGTGGCCTAGCCAGTTTCCAGATCTCAGCCACATAGAACATCTTTGGAGGGAGTTGAAAATCCGTGTTGCCCAGCAACAGCCCCAAAACATCACTGCTCTAGAGGAGATCTGCATGGAGGAATGGGCCAAAATACCAGCAACAGTGTGTGAAAACCTTGTGAAGATTAACAGAAAACGTTTGACCTCTGTCATTGCCAACAAAGGATATATAACAAAGTATTGAGATAAACTTTTGTTATTGACCAAATACTTATTTTCCATAATTTGATAATTTCCTAATTTCATAATTTGCAAATAAATTAATTAAAAATCCTTCAATGTGATTTTCTGGATTTTTTTTCTCATTTTGTCTGTCATAGTTGAAGTGTACCTTTGATGAAAATTACAGGCCTCTCTGATCTTTTTAAGTGGGAGAACATGCGCAATTGGTGGCTGACTAAATACTTTTTTGACCCACTGTATACAGGATGCTATAGAACATAACCTTAACTCCAAATCAAAACTCCAAACCTACAACCTGATTTTGGACGGAATTACCCGGAAGTACCTGGAATGCTTCTTACACCCAATGATTATTATTCCCAAGATATACAGCAAATGCTTTGTCAAACAAACAGAAACCTGAAAACACCATCCAACCTGGAACTGAGCGAATAATGCTTAGTCTGAAGCTTTTTTTAACTTTCTAAAGCCAGAAGAAAAATACATTACAATTATAATACATTATAATACACAATGATATATTTGACTTGATAAGGCCTGAATGCTAAGACTACCAGGCTTGCTCGGACATGGAGATACAGCTTAAATTAGCACTGGCGTGTGAAACGAAAGGTGTCAAAGCCCTTGAGCCCAGCAATGGCAGGAGAGCCCCAACCAAGGCCTTAGAAGCACCCTCCTGCTGTTTAGAGGTAATTAAAATGCAGCACCCTCTGTATGTAAAGAATAATAAGACACGAAAAGAGTGAAAAATGAAGCTCCTTAAGGAAAATCAAGAGAGACTTTTTGTTGACTTTTATAAAAATGAGAACATAAGCAACCTTATCTTCCACACAGACCATCCCCTGGCACGACACAGTGCTATATTAACATACTGTTAAGAGGGGGGTGTTACCGATGGGTGGAAACTCAGGATACTAGACAACGAGGACTCTGAGTCAGCTAATATAAATCTCTATAAGTCTGGAACAGTATTGGTACAGAGCAACCCCAAACAGTTTCAGCTGGATTTTCACCTAATCAAAGAAATAGCTCAGCAGGAGAAGCTCTCCCTTGAGAAAGATACCCTCACCCCGAGCAGGTCAGACCAGACCTCTTCATTATATAACCCCACAGATGAGCAACCCCAAGCGGAAAGTCAAATTCCCAGCACAGAATACTACTCCCTCGTTGAAATGAGGGATAAATTCACTCAGCTGGACATAAGGCAGGTGGAGCTAGAACAGCAGGTGATTACACCCCAGTCAGCACAGACCCAGACAACAGTCCAGCACAACAACACCCCCTTAACTTCTTGGATATAGGGGGCGCTATTTTGGATGAAAAATGTTCCCGTTTTAAACAAGATATTTTGTCACGAAGAGATGCTCGACTATGCATATAATTGACAGCTTTGGAAAGAAAACCCTCTGACGTTTCCAAAACTGCAAAGATATTGTCTGTGAGTGCCACAGAACTGATGTTACAGAAAAAAACTGATAAAAATCCAATCAGGAAGTGCCGCTTTTCTTGAAATCGCCTCATGCCAATAACTCCTTATATGGCTGTGAAGGAGCTAGGGAGTCAGCTTACGTTTTCCACGTTTTCCCCAAGGTGTCTGCAGCATTGTGACGTATTTGTAGGCATATCATTGGAAGATTGACCATAAGAGACTACATCTACCAGGTGGTCGCTTGGTGTCCTCCGTCGCAATTATTGCGTAATCTCCAGCTGCAGTATTTTTCCGTTTGCTTCTGATGAGGAGCCAACTGCCACCACTGATAGATTATCGAATAGATATGTGAAAAACACCTTGAGGATTGATTCTAAACAACGTTTGCCATGTTTCTGTCGATATTATGGAGCTAATTTGGAAAAAAGTTTGGCGTTGTAAGCGACTGCATTTTCCGGTCTTTTTCTTAGCTAAACGTGATGAACAAAACGGAGCTATTTCGTCTACACAAATCATCTTTTTGGAATAAATGAACATTTGCTATCTAACTAAGAGTCTCGTCATTGAAAACATCCGAAGTTCTTCAAAGTTAAATTATTTTATTTGAATGCTTTTCTTGTTTTTGTGAAAATGTTGTCTGCTGAATGCTAGGCTTAATGCTATGCTAGGCTATCAATACTCTTACACAAATGCTTGTGCAGCTTTGGTTGAAAAGCATATTTTGAAAATCTGAGATGACAGTGTTGTTAACAAAAGGCTAAGCTTGTATTTGAATATATTTATTTAATTTCATTTGCGATTTTCATGAATAGCAAACGTTGCGTTATGGTAATGAGCTTGAGGCTATGATTACGCTCCCGGATACGGGATTGCTCGACGCTAGAGGTTAACTAGACCTGGAGAGCTGGAGAGAGACATATCTGCACTCTGGACTGAAGTGAGACAACATCTACCAGAGAAAGAGCAGGAGCAGAAGAAGAACAGAGCACTAGAGGAGAGGATCAGACTGCTGGTGAGGGGGATGTCGTGTGACAGAGAACAACCCATTAGAGAGGTGGCCACCCCTGCAGAAAAGCCAGCAGAACAGCCCACCTCAGCTCCTGACAAAAGTCTTGATACCATAGCAGAACAGTCCACCGCAGACCCTGACCATGTCGACAGCACAGCAGGACAGACAAATGAAGAACCCCAAGTCCAGGGGATCCTGCCACCCTGAGAGCCCTTCTGACAACCCCCCACACCCAATAAGGACATACACAAGACACAGATTGTACTCAAATGGAAAATGTATACATGAAAAAAAAACATTTTCCCAAACACAGAGTGTCTAAAATCTGGTGTTCAAACACCCAGCGTGCCCTAGACCAGCTGTCTGAGGACCAACTAGGGTCAACCAGCCTCATAATAATACACACAGGCACAAACAACCTGAGAACACAGCAGGAAATGGTGGCCACAGCACTCAAGGGAGTGATAGAAAAAGCTTCTTCTACTTCTCCAACGCACAAGTGGTTATCTCCACCTTCCTTGAAAATACTTCCACCCTGCTACCATACAGCAGGTAAACGCAAGTATTTCCCGTGACTGTGCCTCAAAACCAAATGTTTACCAGGTCCACCACTCCACCCTGGACTTGAACAGCCTTTATGACCATGTCCACCTATACAAGGCAGCAGTGCGCACCTTCACCCGGACCCTAAAGGACATCGCTCTCAAACGCAGCCCCAACACTTTACACAGGAGCAACAGATCAATAGACACCCCACCCAGACCAGCAAGTCACACATACGACCTGGCCATGAGCAGGAAAACAGGCCCAACCCGCACTCTTACACTAGCCCAAGCCAATGGCACTTTCCAGATTCTCAGCAGGCTCTGCTTACACTTACTGGCCTGAGGCCAAACTACACGACCAACAACATTGGACACTTTATGGAACACAAAGCCTTCACTATCTCTTATTGGAATATCCAAGGCCTGAAGTCATCTGCCTTTGGCCTAAAGAGCAGGAACCTGGACTTCACTAAAAAAAATCAGAAATATAGACAATGTCATCCTACTAGAAACATGGTATAGAGGAGACTGACCCACTGGTTGCCCTCTAGGGTACAGAGAGCTGGTAGTCCAATCCACCAAACTACCAGGTGTGAAACAGGGAGGGGACTCAGGGGGTATGCTAATTTGGTATAGAGCAGACTTAACTCACTCTATTAAAGTAAGTTTTGAGAATGACACAAATTTTAATTTTTACCAAGTCTGCTGCCTCAGTTTGTAGGATGGCAATTTGCATATACTCCAGAATGTTATGAAGAGTGATCAGAGGAATTGCAATTAATTGTGAAGTCCCTATTTGCCATGCAAATTAACTGAATCCCAAAAAACATTTCCACTGCATTTCAGCCCTGCCACAAAAGGACTAGCTGACATCATGTCAGTGATCCTCTTGTTAACACAGGTGTGAGTATTGACGAGGACAAGGCTTGAGATCACGCTGTCATGCTGATTGAGTTCGAATAACAGACTGGAAGCTTCAAAAGGAGGGTGGTGCTTGGAATCATTGTTCTTTCTCTGTCGTCCATGGTTACCTGCAAGGAAACATGTGCCATCTTCATTGCTTTGCACAAAAAGGGCTTCACAGGCAAGGATATTGCTGCCAGTAAGATTGCACCTAAATCAACCATTTATCGACTCAAGAACTTCAAGGAGAGCGGTTCAATTATTGTGAAGAAGGCTTCAGGGCGCCCAAGAAAGTCCAGCGAGCGCCAGGACCGTCTCCTAAAGTTGATTAAGCTGCGGGATCGGGGCACCACCAGTACAGAGCTTGCTCAGGACTGGCAGCAGGCAGGTGTGAGTGCATCTGCACGCACAGTGAGGCGAAGACTTTTGGAGGATGGCCTGGTGTCAAGGAGGGCAGCAAAAAAACATCAGGGATAGACTGATATTTTGCAAAAGGTACAGGACTGCTGAGGACTGGGGTAAAGTCATTTTCTCTGAATCCGCTTTCCGATTGTTTGGGGCATCCGGAAAAAAGCTTGTTCGGAGAAGACAAGGTGAGCGCTACCATCAGTCCTGTGTCATGCCAACAGTAAAGCATCCTGAGACCATTCATGTGTGGGGTTGCTTCTAAGCCAAGGGAGTGGATTCACTCACAATTTTGCCTAAGAACACAGCCATGAATAAAGAATGGTACCAACACATCCTCCGAGAGCAACTTCTCCCAACCATCCAGGAACAGTTTGGTGACGAACAATGCCTTTTCCAGCATGATGGAGCACCTTGCCATAAGGCAAAAGTGATAACTAAGTGGCTTGGGGAACAAAACATCAATATTTTGGGTCCATGGCCAGGAAACTCCCCAGACCTTAATCCCATTGAGAACTTGTGGTCAATCCTCAAGAGGCGGCTGGACAAACAAAAACCCACAAATTCTGACAAACTCCAAGCATTGATTATGCAAGAATGGGCTGCCATCATGTGGATGTGGCCCAGAAGTTAATTGACAGCATGCCAGGGTGGATTGCACAGGTCTTGAAAAAGAAGGGTCAACACTGCAAATATTGACTCTTTGCATCAACTTCATGTAATTGTCAATAATAGCCTTTGACAGTTATGAAATACTTGTAATTATACTTCAGTATTCCATAGTAACATCTGACACAAATATCTAAAGACACTGAGGCAGCAGACTTTGTGAAAATGTATATTTGTGTCATTCTCAAAACATTTGGCCACGAATGTCTACTAGAATCCCCATACTTTAATGAAGACAGCTTCTCCATCCTGGAGGGGGACATTAATAATTTCCAGTGCCGGGGACATGTACTAGTTTGTGGCAACCTAAATGCCAAAACCGTACAAGAACCTGACACCCTCAGCACACAGGGGGACAAACACGTGCCTGGAGATGACAGCATTCCCTCTCCCATGTGCTCTCCTAGGCACAACTATGACCACAAAAACAACTCCTGCAGCTCTGTCGCACGCTGGGTATGTACATAGTCAATGGTAGGCTTTGAGGGGACTCCTATGGTAGGTACACCTATAGCTCATCTCTTGGCAGTAGTACTGTAGACTACTTTATCACTGACCTCATCCCAGAGTCTCTCAGAGCATTCACAGTCAGCCCACTGACACCCCTATCAGATCAGAGCAGAATCACAGTCTCCTTGAACAGAACAATACTCAATCATGAGGCATCATAGCCAAAGGAACTGAGTAATATTAAGAAATGCTATAGATGGAAGGACTGTAGTGTGGAAACCTACCAAAAAACAATTAGGCAACATCAAATTCAATCTCCTTTAGACAACTTCTAGGGACTAAACGTTCCACTGTAATAGTGAAGGTGTAAACTTGGCAGTAGAAAATCTAAACAGTATATTTGACCTCTCCGCTTCCCTATCAAATCTAAACATTTCAAACAGAAAACCAAAGAAAATTATCAACAATGACAAATGGTTTGATGAAGAATGCAAAACCCTAAAAATCGAAATTGAGAAACCTGTCCAACCAAAAACATAAAACCTGAGTCTACGCCTTCACTATGGTGAATCACTAAAACAATACAGAAATACACTACGGAAAAAGAAGGAACAGCACATCAGAAATCGGCTCAATGTAATTGAAGAATCCATAGACCATAACCACTTCTGGGAAATTTGGAAAACACTAAACAAACAACAACAACAAGAGTTATCTGTCCAAAATGGAGATGTATGTGTAAACCACTTCTCCAATCCTTTTGGCTCTATAACATCGAACAAACAGCAAAAACAAATACATGATCAAATACAAATCTTAGAATCAACTATTAAAGACTACCAGAACCCACTGGATTCTCCAATTACCTTGAATGAACTACAGGACAAAATAAAAACTCTCCAACCCAAAAAGGCCTGTGGTGTTGATGGTATCCTCAATTAAATTATAAAATATACAGACAACACGTTCCAAATGGCTATACTTAAATTCTTTAACATCATCCTTAGCTCTGGCATCTTCCCCAATATTTGGAACCAAGGACTGATCACCCCAATCCACAAAAGTGGAGACAAATTTTACCCCAATAACTACTGTGGGATATGCGTCAACAGCAACCTTGGGAAAAGCCTCTTCATTATCATTAACAGCAGACTTGTACATTTCCTCAGTGAAAACAATATACTGAATAAATGTCCAATTGGCTTTTTACCAAATTATCATGTGACAGACCACGTATTCACCCTGCACACACTAAATGAAAAAAAAAAAAAAAAAAAAACTAAACAAAGGCAATGTCTTCTCATGCTTTGTTGATTTCAAAAAAGCCTTTGACTCAATTTGGCATGAGTGTCTGCTATTCAAGTTGATGGAATAGTGTCGGGGGAAAAACATACGACATTATGAAATCCATGTACACAAACAACAAGTTTGCAGTTAAAATTGGCAAAAAACACATTTCTTTCCACAGGGCTGTGGGGTGAGACAGGGTTGCAGCTTGAGCCCTACCCTCTTCAACATATGTATCAACAAATTTGGAGGGCACTAGAACAGTCTGCAGCACCTGGGTCCACCCTACTAGAATCTAAAAGTCAAATGTCTACTGTTTGCTGATGATCTGGTACTTCTGTCACCAACCAAGGAGGGCCTACAGCAGCATCTAGATCTTCTGCACAGATTCTGCCAGAACTGGGCCCTGACAGTAAATCTCAGTAAGATCAAAATAATGGTGTTCCAAAAAAGGTCCAGTCTCCAGGACCACAAATACAAATTCCATCTAGACACATTTGCCCTAGAGCACACAAAAAATTATACATACCTTGGCCTAAACATCAGTGCCACAGGTAACTTCCACAAAGCTGTGAACGATCTGAGAGACAAGGCAAGAAGGGCCTTCGATGCCACCAAAAGGAACATACATTTCAACATACCAATTAGGATCTGTCTAAAATATACTTGAATCAGTTATAGAACCCATTGCCCTTTATGGTTGTGAGGTCTGGGGTCCACTCGTCAACCAAGAATTCACAAAATGGGACAAACACCAAATTGAGACTGTATTCAGAATTCTGCAAAATTATCCTTTGTGTACAACGTAAAACACCAAATAATGCATGCAGAGCAGAATTAGGCCGATTCCTGCTAATTATCAAAATCCAAAAAACACCCATTAAATTCTACAACCACCTAAAAGGAAGCGATTCCCAAACTTTCCATAACAAAGCCATCACCTACAGAGAGATGAACCTGGAGAAGATTCCCTTAAGCAAGCTTGTCCTGTAGCTCTGCTCACAAGCACAAGCCGACCCAACAGTGCCCCAGGACAGCAACACAATTAGACCCAATCAAATCATGAGAAAACAAAAAGATAATTACTTGACACATTGGACAGAATTCACAAAAAAATAAAGCAAACTAGACTGCCAACCAAGAATGGCCCTAAACAGAGAGTACACCGTGACAGAATACCTGACCACCGTGACTGACCCAAACTTAAGGAAAGCTTTGACTATGTACAGACTCAGTGAGCATAGCCTTGCTATTGAGAAAGGCCACTGTAGGCAGACCTGGCTCTCAAGAGAAGACAGGCTATGTGCACACTGCCCACAAAATGAGGTGGAAACTGAGCTGCACTTCCTAACCTCCTGCCAAATGTATTACCATATTAGAGGCACATATTTCCCTCAGATTACACAGATCCACAAAGAATTCGAAAACAAACCCGATTTTGATAAACTCCCATATCTACTGGGTGAAATACCACAGTGTGCCAGCACAGCAGCAAGATTTGTGACCTGTTGCCACAAGAAAAGGGCAACCTGTGAAGAACAAACACCACTGTAAATACAACCCATATTTATGTTTATTTATTTAACCATTTGCACATTGTTACAATACTGTATGTATACATAATATAACATTTTAAATGTTTTTATTCCTTTGGAACTTCTAGGAGTGAAATGTTTACTATTCATTTTTTAAATTGTATTTCACTTTTGTTTATTATCTACCTCACTGGCATTGGCAATGTTAACATAAACTCAGCAACAACAACAACAAATGTCCTCTCACTGTCAACTGCGTTTATTTTCAGCAAACTTAACATGTGTAAATATTTGTATGAACATAGCAAGATTCAACAACTGAGACATAAACTGAACAGGTTCCACAGACATGTGACTAACAGAAATGAAATAATCTCTCCCTGAACAAAGGGGAGATCAAAATCAAAAGTAACAATCAGTATCTGGTGTGGCCACCAGCTGCATTAAGTACTGCAGTGCATCTCCTCCTCATGGACTGCACCAGATTTTCCAGTTCTTGCTGTTAGATGTTACCTAACTCTTCCAACAAGGCACCTGCAAGTTCCCAGACATTTCTGGAGGGAATGGCCCTAGCCCTCACCCTCTGATCCAACAGGTCCCAGACGTGCTCAATGGGATTGAGATCCGGGCTCTTCGCTGGCCATGGCAAAACACTGACATTCCTGTCTTGCATGAAATCACTCACAGAATGAACAATATGGCTGGTGGCATTGTCATGCTGGAGGGTCATGTCAGGATGAGCCTGCAAGAAGGGTACCATGTGAGGGAGGAGATTGCCTGCAATGACAACAAGCTCAGTCCGATGATGCTGTGACACACCGCCCCAGACCATGACGGACCCTCCACCTCCAAATGTATCCCGCTCCAGAGTACAGGCCGCTAATGCTAATTCCTTTGGCTATAAACGCAAATCTGATCATGATCCCCGGTGAGACAAAATCACGACTTGTCAGTGAAGAGCACTTTTTGCCAGTTCTGTCTGGTCCAGCAACGGTGGGTTTGTGCCCATAGGCGATGTTGTTGCCAGTAATGTCTGGTGAGGACCTACCTTGCAACAGGCCTACAAGCCCTCAGTCCAGCCTCTTTCAGCCTTTTGCGGACAGTCTGAGCATTGATGGAGGGATTGTGCATTCCTGGTGTAACTCGGGCAGTTGTTGTTGCCATCCTGTACCTGTGCCGCAGGTGTGATGTTCGGATGTACCGATCCTGTGCAGGTGTTACACGTAGTCTGCCACTGCGAGGACGATCAACTGCCCGTTCTGTCTCCCTATAGTTCTGTCTTAGGCATTTCACAATATGGACATTGCAATTTACTGCTCTGGCCTCATGCCTCCTTGCAGCATGCCTAAGGCACGTTCACGCAGATGAGCAGAGACCCTGGGCGTCTTTCTTTTGGTGTTTTTCAGAGTCAGTAGAAAGGTCTCTTTAGTGTCCTACGTTTTCATAACTGTGTCTTAACAACCGTTGCACAGGTGCATGTTTATTAATTGTCTATGGTTCATTAAACCAGCATGGGAAACAGTGTTTAAACTCTTTATAATGAAGATCTGTGAAGTTATTTGGATTTTTCACAAATTATATTTGAAAGACATGGTCCTGAAAAAGGGACATTTCTTTTTTTGCTGATTTTGTTTCCCATGCGAATAAAGCCCCTTGAATTGAATTGAATTGATAGAGATCTCTATAAACCAGGTAGAACAAGCTACTGTCAGTCTCCCTGTATCAACCTATAACATTACATCTAGGATGATGGCCTCCAGTGAGTGTGTGTGCGGTTGTGTGTGTGGGTGTCTTTGACAGCATAACCATTCAGAGGTGACTAAATTAATTTGAGTCATCATGACTTGTTACATAAGTGTCCCATGTGTGAAATGCAGATGAGAACATAACACACACACATCAGTATCTATACCTCCACCCCAAGGAATAGTGCAGCAAGGGAGTTTACCATCCTTCTCCCGACAACACAGTTTGTTTTATCCAATGCACTATATAGGGCATAGGGTGATATTTGGGCTTCAGCCTCAGTCTGTTGGGTTTAGTGCTGGGGCATGCTGGTTAGGCAACTGTCTGCTTAGCCAATCCAGGTCTTCGTAACAGTCACATGAGGAAAAACTGGCAAACAGAATTAAGAACTATTAAATGGAAATAGTCCTCAAATCAATTAAAATTGAATTTGTCAAATGTGCCAAATACCGTGAAATGCTTACTTACAAGTTGCAATTTTGCAATTTCCATACCAGGTGATGAAGCAACCGGTCAGGATGCCCTCGATGGTGCAGCTGTATATCTTTTTGAGGATCTGGGGACCCATGCCAAATCTCTTCAGGAGGGGGGCATTGTCATGCCCTCTTCACAACTTTCTTGGTGTGTTTGGACCATGATAGTTTGTTGGTGATGTGGACACCAAGGAACTGGAAACTCTTAAATCGCTCCACTACAGCCCCGTCGATGTGAATGGGGGTGTGTTCGGACCTCCTTTTTCTGTAGTCCACGATCATCTCCTTTGTCTTGCTCATGTTGAGGAAGAGACACTGCCAGGTCTCTGACCTCCTCCCTATAGGCTGTCTCATCATTGTCGGTGACCAGGCCTACCACCGTTGTGTCGTCAGCAAACTTAATGAAGGTGTTGGAGTCATGCTTGACCACGCAGTCACGGGGGAACAGGGAGTACGGGAGGGGACTAAGCATGCTCGCCTGAGGGGCCCCCTTATTGAGGATCAGCATGGCAGATGAGTTGTTGCCTACCCTTACCACCTGCGGCGGCCTGCCACTAAGTCCAGGATTTAGGCAGGTTACCTTTGCTTCCTTGGGCACAGGGACTATGGTGGTCTGCTTGAAACATGTAGGTATTAAAGACTCGGTCAGGGATAAAATGTCAGTGAAGGCACTTGCCAGTTGATCCACGCATGCTCTGAGTACACATCCTGGTAATCCGTTTGGCCCTACGGCCTTGTGAATGTTGACCTGTTTTAAAGATCTTGCTCACATTGGCTATGGAGAGCGTGATAACAGCTGGTGCTCTCATGCATGCTTCAGTGTTGCTTGCCTTAAAACAAGCTTAAAATGCATTTAGCCCATCTGGTAGGCTCGGGTCACTGGGTAGCTCGCGACTGGGTTTGTAGTCCGTAATACTTTGCAAGCCCTGCCACATCCGACAAGCGTCAGAGCCGGTGGAGTAGGATTCACCCTTAGTCCTGTATTGACACTTTGCCTGTTTGATTGTTCCTCTGAGGGCATAGCAAGATTTCTTCTAAGCATTCAGATGAGTGTGCCACTCCTTGAAAGCGGCAGCTCTAGCATTTAACTCAATGCGGATTTTGGCTGTAATCCATGGCTTCTGGTTGGGATTTGTACGTACGGTCACTGTGGGGACGACGTCGTCAATGCACTTATTGATGAAGCTGGTGACAGAGGTGGTATACTCCTCAATGCCATTGGATGAATCCCGGAACATTTCTCAGTCTGTGCTAGAAAAACAGTCCTGTCACGTAGCATCCAAGTCATCTGACCACTTCCGTATTGAGCTAGTCACTGGTACTTCCTGCTTCAGTTTTTGCTTGTAAGCAGGAATCAGGAGGATATAGGGCAAGGGAGAGCTATGTACACGTCTCTGTCTGTGGAGTAAAGGTGGTCTAGAGGTTTTTTTCCCTCTGGTTGCACATGTGACAGCACCACTTCTGGATGAGCATTTTCTTGTTTGCTTATGACCTTATACAGCTCGTTGAGTGAGTTCTTAGTGCCAGCATCGGTTTGTGGTGGTAAATAGACGGCTACGAAAAATATTGCTGAAAACTCTCTTGGTAGATAGTGTGGTCTACAGCTTATCATGAGGTACTCTACCTCAGGCAAGCAATACCTTGAGACTACCTTAATATTAGACAGCTGTTATTGATAAATAACGTGTGTGTATCTCCAACACCATAGGATTACAGTCATTTAATAGGATCTCTGTGTTCAACCCTGACTTTAGTCTGGGCCTGAGAAATGACCTTGCATTAACTTCAGATCCTGAAGGGAATTGATAAGGCAAACTAATCACTGGGCCAACTAGAGGGCATGGACTGAATTAACTCATTTCAATCCATGAATTGAATTATGAATTAGTGAACTGATTATAGGTTCAAATGAAGAGTTATTAATGCCTGCCAAGAAATATGATATGAGAAATAAAACACTGGCACTTTTACATATAGATCAGACGAGGTGTTAATTTCAGGTCAGAGCTCTTTAAAATAGTATACTGCAGAGCTGTGTGTGTGTGTGTGTGTGTGTGTGTGTGTGTGTGTGTGTGTGTGCGCTTGCTTGTGTGTATGGGAGTTTTTGAAAGCATAATATTTCAGAGGTGAGTAAGTTAATTAGTAGTATTGTTTTATTTGGTTCCCCATTAGCTACTGCTAAAGCATTACATAGGTGTACCGTGTTCGAAATGCAGACGAGAACCTAACATGCACACAGCACCACATTACCATAGTATCTATACGTCCACCCTGAGGAAAGGTACAGCAAGAAAGTTTGCCATCATTTTATTGACACCTCAATTTATTTCAGGTTGCATCCCAAATGGCACCCTGTTCCCTCTCTATGTGGTGCACTATATAGGGAATAGTGTGACATTTGGTATGTAACCTCAGTTCGTTGGGTTCAGTGTTGGAGCATTCTGGTTTGTCAACTCTCTGCTCAGCCAATCCAGGCCTTAGAAACATTCACATGAGGAAAAACTGGCCCCCACATAATTAAATAGAACCATTCAATAGTCATGAATATGTATCTCTATTCAACACCATAGAATTATAGTCATTTGATAAGATCTCTGCATTCACTTCAGATCCTGAAGAGAATTGATAAGGTGAACTAATCACTGATAGAACTACAGGGCGTGGACTGGATTAATTCATTTCAAACCATGAATGTAATTGAATTATGAGTTAGTGAACCTATATAAGTTCACATGAAGAGTTATTAATGCCTGTAATAGCCTGCCAAGAAATATGATGTGAGAAAAAACCACTGGTGCTTTTACATATATATCAGATGAGGTGTTCATTTCAGGTCAGAGCTCTATAATAGTGTACTGCAGACATAGAATTATGAATACTAGAATGGACATAAACCTTCTTATGATGGTATAAAAGGTCCTCCCTATTCTACTGGCATTGTTTGTCTATGGAGATTGCATGGCTGTGTGCTTAATTTTATACAACAGGTGTGGCTGAAATAGCCAAATCCACTAACCTTTATATGTGGATACCCCTTCAAATTATTGAATTCGGCTAGTTCAGCCACAGAACCCTGACCTCATGATTTTATAATGAGATGTTCGACAAGAAGTGTCTACATACTTTTGGTCATATAGTGTTTGTGTGTAATATATATTATTGAAGTCGGAAGTTTACATACACCTTAGGCAAATGCATTTAAACTCATTTTTTACCATTCCTGACATTTAATCGTGGTAAAAATTCCCCGTTTTAGGTCAGTTAGGATCACCACTTTATTTTAAGAATGTGAAATGTCAGAATAATTGCAGAGAGAATGATTTATTTCAGCTTTTATTTCTTTCATCACATTCCCAGCGGGTCAGAAGTTTACATACACTCAATTAGTATTTGTTAGCATTGCCTTTTAAATTGTTTAACTTGGGTCAAACGTGTTCGGGTAGCCTTCCACAAGCTTCCCACAATAAATTGGGTGAATTTTGGCCCATTCCTCCTGACAGAGCTGGTGTAACTGAGTCAGGTTTGTAGGCCTCCTTATTCGCACACGCTTTTTCAGTTCTGCCCAGAAATGTTATATATATATATATATATACATATGTATATATATATATATATATATATATATATATTCAGCCACAGAACCCTGACCTCATGATTACTAAACACACAGTGGAAGTCGGAAGTTTACATACACTTAGGTTGGAGTCATTAAAACTTGTTTTTCAACCACTCCACAAAAATGAAAAAAATATATAGAAAGCTCCTCATGGTGTCTCTCTCTCCTCCAGCTGATCTCAGCCATCCCCACCCACCACCTGAAGTTCCTAAAGGAGGCTGGCCACGGAACCCATAAGGAGGATGTCCCCGAAAACGAGATGAACGAGGGGGACGATGAGATCGATCACGCTGAGATGGAGCTCCGTAGGGGTCAGGTCCTCTGGTTCAGGGGCCTCAACCGCATCCAGACTCAGGTATGCACCGGGGGGTCCTCAAATACCATTACCTGCTCTCGCCTTAGCAGGTTCCCCCATCTCTCCCTCTATCTTCCTCGCTTTCTTCCAGTCCTGTCCAGGGGTTTCACAGGTATACTGTAGGAGGAGAAGAGCATCTAAATGGTGTTGAGAGCATTGGGTACTCCTCTCCCTTTCTCTATCCCTCCCTCCCTCTCCCCCATCTCCCCATCCATCCCTTCCTCCCTCTCCCCAGGCTTTTCAGAAAAAAGAAGTAAATAGGGGAGAAGACCTACAGAAGGTCTTCAAGACCATAAGAGCAGAGATACCCCCTCTTGAGGAGTGGTCTGTTCTCTAGGTGTAGTGGTCCTTTCAAATGGAAGAAGAGGACCTCTTTCTTTTACCATGACTGTTTTGATAACTGTTACTGGGCTTTTATTGGTATATATGTGTGTTATGTTTATACCACAGCATTGTTGGTTAGTCGTTTCTGATTGGCTGGGAGGGCATTCTAGAATAGACATTAAAACCAGATAACAGGACAGTTGGAAAATATATTGGGTTAATTGGAAAAGATACCGAGACACCTTGAAATCGTGACGCAGTATCCGCCTACACATGCAGACCGTTCTTGCTACAGAAAGTTACAGAAAGCTAAACCAACAACCACACAAACTGGCATTGGATACATTGTAAACACAAGTCCAATGACGAAAAAAATGTAGCTAGCTAGCGTTGATTTGTTTTTGCAGAGACATCTTTTTTTTGGGAGCATCTGATGATCTAACGTGGTGAGTGATGAACATGGTTTTCTCTGGTCCCCTCTGCCACTAAAGCTGTAAAATCCTCCCACATGTTTTTAGTTTCTCCAGCTGTTTTCAGCAACTGATGTTTTAGAATTTGGTTGTCATATTGGAAGGTTTGCTAACAACAAACTATTTAGATATCTTATACCCTAGTGTTTTATATGCAATGTGATCTCCTTGCAATTAACAGTCCGTGTTGATGAGTGTCCTGATGAGAAGGCAAACTGTTCTAGCTATGCCAGGAAAAATCGGCCATTATCAGCTCATTGTTGGATTGGATCTTTCGAAATGGCAATAGAAATCAGCTATTTTGCTGTTAATCTGGCTGCAGAGGTTGTGCCTGTGTTATCCGTAGCTAGCTGGCTAGCTAGCAAGCAAGGGATAAGAACATTGCCAGCAGGCATGGCAACAGAACATAAAGAACGAATGACTAGGTTGTGTCCGTAAATATCAAACTAATCGAACAAACAACTGGGTCACGTCTAGCAATTCCATATTAATGCCCATGATTTGTATGCGTGAGTGTGTGTCTATTTTGTGTGCGTGTATATATACAGTACCAGTCAAAAGTCTGGACACCTCTGGACATACTAGTAGTGAAATCATTTAAATAAAGAAAAACCCTTGAATGAGTAACGTAAACTCACCCCATTCCGTACAAATGTGCGCAACCGCAACATTCAAACGAGGCTACAAAGAAAACTAATGGGACTATGTTGACGTCAATCGGGGGTGTGAACTAGGTTTCTATTCAAGCGTTGATCGACATGGTAATGGCTCTATGGTATTGGAGAAAAGTTTTAAAAAACGGACCCTCAGTTACATCGGGATGTGTCATGTCCTAACGTTCAGCACTCATAAAGCAACTATTTCTGTCTTACAATCTCTCTCCACCAGGTGTAGCACTACTCTCATCCTTTAAAAACAAGAAATGGACAGTGACGGGGGTAAGGGGGGATACCTAGTCATTTTTTTTCATCATTGCATGCGATCATCATTCTCAAAGCCGCTGTTTATTTCTAAGATCACTTTAGCACCACCCTAAAAACCCGATTCAAATTTGACACAAACCTTCAAATAGGTATGTAATGACACATTATATAAACTCTTTATAGTGTTTTATTTACATTTTAGAGGCGATAAGGTGATAAGTTGGACAGATTGAGTGAAAAAAAGCTATTTTCCCACACGACATCTCTCCGTCTCACAATCACGTATTAGTTTCACTTCCCCACCCGCCATTTTTAAAAAGACCCGACGGGGCTCATAGCCTGCTTGAATTATGCAGAAACAGGCAGCGTTTAATGTAATTGATTCTGTTGGAAAGGGGAGAAATTGTGCTTTACAATGGTATTGACATTACAATTGATCTGGGAGTATTATGTTTTTGGGGCGCTAAAATAAGGGCAATTGTACGGACCAAGTCGATATAAGAGTTTACGTGAGTTTACGTTAGGTGTCCAAACTTTTGATTGGTACTGTATGTATTTTTTAGAAGATCTTACATGGTGCTGGTCTTATGTGGTTGTTTCAGACTACCTGTTTGAATGCAGTCATTCTAAGTCTCTCTGAGACTTAAGAGTTTACAGTTTTCCCTAAATGATGGGAACGTAAATGTCCCTGCTGCTGTCTCCTGTGAAGACAGACATGTGGGTGTTGTTGTCTGAGGGAAATGCGGCCTCATGACAACCTGACAATGGGACTATGACACACGGTCTGATGGATCTGGTTTGATTTCCTGTCAGTGTCACCTCTGCTCGGTCTCTTCTGTCTGTAACATGTCACCACCTACGGGATACAGTAATTATATATCAGTAAATCCTACAATAGTGGGTTGGGAGTCAGGATCCAGATAATATATCAGAGATAGATGAGAAACCAGGAGCCGTATGAATCAAACATTGCCGGGTAGGAGTGCTGGTCTAGGATCAGTTCTGCCTTTTTGATCACAATTAATACGTTCATACGGATAGAGGGGAGCTCATCCTAGATCAGCGCTCGTACTCTGAGATGCTTTGTCAGTATGGGCCCTGGGATGTAAGCTGCTGATTGTCAGTAGCTCTGGGTCCTACTGGGGGAGTGGAAATACTGCCTGGTCGCTTATAAACTCTGACACACTGGAAGCTGGCCTGGGGACAGAGAGGCACTACCCACCAACACAGCTAGACACATCTCTATATAATCTAATGGAGAGAGTTGTAATGGATGACTTTCAGTCTCGCTCTCTTTCTTTCTTTCTTCCTCCCCTCCAGAGACTAATTAAATAGAGCTTTTCACCAGGTCTCCAAATGTTTTATGTAGTGGGACACACACACCCGTCAACTCCTGGGGGTCTCCACAGGGTGTCCTTCTCTGCGGTTGCATACGAAGGAGAATTTTGGGCTGTTCCCGGTTTTAAAATACCTCCTCTCGCTCTATGTTTTTTAGAATGGCCCATTCTCCCCGACAATGGGTGACGCATCAGCCAGATTGGGTCCTTTCTGCTGAGAGACAGATGTACCATGTGTGTGTGTGGGGGTGGGTGGGCAGAATTCTTAGGCCGTGGTGCTACAATAAAGTGGGATTAAAGAGAC